>NW_027989296.1:0-202 GCF_054177405.1 Leptonychotes weddellii
TTTTTTTTTTTTTTTAAGATTTTATTTATTTATTTGAGACAGAGAGAATGAGAGACAGAGAGCATGAGAGGGAGGAGGGTCAGAGGGAGAAGCAGACTCCCTGCCGAGCAGGGAGCCTGATGCGGGACTCGATCCCGGGACTCCAGGATCATGACCTGAGCCGAAGGCAGTCGCTTAACCAACTGAGCCACCCAGGCGCCCC
>NW_027989297.1:0-201 GCF_054177405.1 Leptonychotes weddellii
CACTCCAGCAACCCTCAGTTTGTTTCCTGAGATTAAGAATTCCTCATATCAGTGAGGTCATATGATACTATTTCTCCCCTATTTTATGTTTTTTTGTTTACTTTTAATCTTCTCTACTTCCTTTTTTATTTCTTAATCAGGATGGATATAGCTTTTTGTTTTAGTTAATTCCATTTCCCTCCTTGTTTAATATGGAAGACC
>NW_027989298.1:0-201 GCF_054177405.1 Leptonychotes weddellii
CGCCTGGGTGGCTCAGTCGGTTAAGTGTCTGCCTTCGGCTCAGGTCATGATCCCAGGGTCCTGGGATCGAGTCCCGCATCGGGCTCCCTGCTCAGCCAGGAGCCTGCTTCTCCCTCTCCCACTCCCCCTGCTTGTGTTCCCTCTCTCGCTGTCTCTCTCTGTCAAATAAATAAATAAAATCTTAAAAAAAAAAAAAAAAAA
>NW_027989299.1:0-201 GCF_054177405.1 Leptonychotes weddellii
CACCTGGGTGGCTCAGTTGGTTAAGCGACTGCCTTCAGCTCAGGTCATGATCCTGGAGTCCCGGGATCGAGTCCCGCATCGGGCTCCCTGCTCGGCAGGGAGTCTGCTTCTCCCTCTGACCCTCCTCCCTCTCATGCTCTCTGTCTCTCATTCTCTCTCTCTCAAATAAATAAATAAAATCTTTAAAAAAAAAAAAAAAGA
>NW_027989300.1:0-201 GCF_054177405.1 Leptonychotes weddellii
ACGTCTAAGTACCAGTTGGCCTACCTTGAGGGAAACTGGTCACATCTTTGCCAGGTGGTGAGGGATGCTGCTCTAACCAAGAGGAACAGAGTCTGGGGTTCAGCCTGTCAGGTTAAGCCCATGTCCCATTTTATTATCCTTCTTGGGAGGGTGCAAACTTCTGTCCCTACGTTTTCACCAAAGTGGTCTTCTAGTTGCACC
>NW_027989301.1:0-201 GCF_054177405.1 Leptonychotes weddellii
CTGGGTGGCTCAGTTGGTTAAGCGACTGCCTTCGGCTCAGGTCATGATCCTGGAGTCCCGGGATCGAGTCCCGCATCGGGCTCCCTGCTCGGCAGGGAGTCTGCTTCTCCCTCTGACCCTCCTCCCTCTCATGCTCTCTGTCTCTCATTCTCTCTGTCTCAAATAAATAAATAAAATCTTTAAAAAAAAAAAAAAGAAAAG
>NW_027989302.1:0-1045 GCF_054177405.1 Leptonychotes weddellii
GCCTGGGTGGCTCAGTTGGTTAAGCGACTGCCTTCGGCTCAGGTCACGATCCTGGAGTCCCGGGATCGAGTCCCGCATCGGGCTCCCTGCTCGGCAGGGAGTCTGCTTCTCCCTCTGACCCTCCTCCCTCTCATGCTCTCTGTCTCTCATTCTCTCTGTCTCAAATAAATAAATAAAATCTTTAAAAAAAAAAAAAAAAGAAAGAAACTACTGGGGTTACATCAAAAGGACACATGAACAGCTTGATGGGGCTCCCAACTTACAGTGGGACAATTTGGACATTACGAAGAATGACTGAAATGGATTAAGCATACAACTATGCAAATCACAAGTTCATAATAGTACAAAGGAAAAATCTTGGTCATTTCTGAAGATCACCGAGGCACCAATTCATTATTCTGAAGATTGATAAATAAGGGGAAAAAATATTTGTCATGTCTTTCTGGAAGAATCTCAGCTAATGAATGCAAAAGAAATAACTGAATTGAATTAGAAAAATCACCATGTTGTACACTCTAATGAAAAATAGAGCAGTGATCAATGACAACTAACTACTTTGTGACAATATGATTCTGGCCCAACCCCTTATTGGATGTGACTCTGGTCAAGCTTTTTTTTTTTTTTTTTTTAACCTCTGAGGCTCAGTCTCCTCAGCTGTAAGTTGGAAATAATAAGTGTAAATGTGATTTCCTGTGTTTTTGTGAGGATTAAATGACAGAATGCATATGAAATGTTGACCGTGGGACCTGGTACCTCAGCAAGAAGCTCAATAGCCAGTAGGTGTTATGAAATCAGTGACAACTCCTCAGTAAGTCGGCTTAATTTTGAGGGGCTTCCCAAGTCTCCGAATTGAGCTCTTTCTTCAGATCTGGTCCACGTGATCTTATCCAGATGAAAGGGGGTTTCATTTATTATGGTTTTTCACAGTTGCATTTGTGAATGTGGCCATAAGTGGGTGTTGTAGGGAGTAGGGGGTGGAAGTGGAAAAAATATCTCAGCAACATGGAGTCTGTAAGAGCCTCAGTCAGGCCTAAGCCTTCATCTC
>NW_027989303.1:0-201 GCF_054177405.1 Leptonychotes weddellii
AAGAGGGGCGCCTGGGTGGCTCAGTTGGTTAAGCGACTGCCTTCGGCTCAGGTCATGATCCTGGAGTCCCGGGATCGAGTCCCGCATCGGGCTCCCTGCTCGGCAGGGAGCCTGCTTCTCCCTCTGACCCTCCCCCCTCTCATGTGCTCTCTGTCTCTCTCATTCTCTCTGTCTCAAATAAATAAATAAAATCTTTAAAAA
>NW_027989304.1:0-201 GCF_054177405.1 Leptonychotes weddellii
TGCTACCGTATCACCGTGGACATCTCCCTTTATGCCTGCTAATATCAGTGAATAACTTGTGTACTTGGGTGTTTCTGTGCCGGGTGCACAGATAACTTAGAAACTGTCCTATTCTCTTGTTGGATTGATCCCTTTATCACTAGGTAATGCCTTTCTAAGTCTCTGGTTACAGATTTTAAGTCTATTTTTTCTGACAGAAGG
>NW_027989305.1:0-201 GCF_054177405.1 Leptonychotes weddellii
TCAAAAAAACAAATAAATATTAAGAACATAATGTTTTCCAAAAGAGGATGTCATGATTCTACCTATTCATTTTTTTTTATTCTTATGTTAATCCCCATACATTACATCATTAGTTCTAGATGAAGTGTTCCATGATTCATTGTTTGTGCATAACACCCAGTGCTCCATGCAGAATGTGCCCTCCTCAATACCCACCACCAG
>NW_027989306.1:0-201 GCF_054177405.1 Leptonychotes weddellii
GGTTTGCTCCATCTAAAATGAAAAAGAAAGAAAGAAAAACGTAACTGTTGGTGAGGATGTGGAGAAATGGAACCCTTTGGCACTACTGATGGGAATGTAAATTGGTGCATTCCTTATGCAAAGTATAGTGGTCCTTCAAAAAATTAAGAATAGAATTACCATATCAGTATCTCAAAGATATCTGCACTCCCACATACATTG
>NW_027989307.1:0-201 GCF_054177405.1 Leptonychotes weddellii
TTCAGAGTCCATCGTCTCTCATGGTTCGTCCACCCCTCCGATTTCCCCCGCTTCATTCTTCCCCTCCCGCTACCTTCTTCTTCTTCTTTTTTTTTTCTTAACATATATTGCATTATTTGTTTCAGAGGTACAGATCTGAGATTCAACAGTCTTGCACAATTCACAGCGCTTACCAGAGCACATACCCTCCCCAGTGTCTAT
>NW_027989308.1:0-201 GCF_054177405.1 Leptonychotes weddellii
TTTCACAAGAGGTATTCAAGATTCCCAACTAAGGATGTTTACGGCAGGTGTTTGTTTTTTTAACTAACAAACAACCACAAAAAGTAGAGAAAACCACCATATAGTCGTGCAAAGGGGAACTGTTGCACATCTATGTGCTGGAATGTTTACAGCTGTTCCCATCTATGCTTCTGTCGTCTGCGGCACAGAGACATGTCTATG
>NW_027989309.1:0-201 GCF_054177405.1 Leptonychotes weddellii
TCTTCTTTTTTTTTTTTTTTAAAGATTTTATTTATTTATTTGAGACAGAGAGAATGAGAGAGAGAGAGCACATGAGAGGGGGGAGGGTCAGAGGCAGAAGCAGGCTCCCTGCCGAGCAGGGAGCCCGATGCGGGACTCGATCCAGGGACTCCAGGATCATGACCTGAGCCGAAGGCAGTCGCTTAACCAACTGAGCCACCC
>NW_027989310.1:0-201 GCF_054177405.1 Leptonychotes weddellii
GGCGGAGCAAGATGGCGGAGGAGTAGGAGACCTGGATTTCGTCTCCTCTCAGGAATTCAGCTGGATAGGGATCAAACCATTCTGAACACCTACAAACTCAACAGGAGATCAAAGAAAAGAAGAGCAACAACTCTCTCATCAGAAAAGCGACCACTTTCTGGAAGGTAGGACGTGCGGAGAAGTGAATCCGAGGCGATATTC
>NW_027989311.1:0-201 GCF_054177405.1 Leptonychotes weddellii
TTTCATTAAGTCACTTACGGGCCTGGATTCCCTCCACTGACTCATTCAGGGAACGAGGATCCCTCTGTTTTGTAGGTTTGCTATCTTCTAACTCTGGATCATTTGCCCCCAGCTGGTTGATGAGCATAGAGAGAGAGGAAGAATCATACTAGAGGTTTTAGAGGTTAGCCTGGAAGTTCTGTTGCTTGAACTTAGTCTTGA
>NW_027989312.1:0-201 GCF_054177405.1 Leptonychotes weddellii
TAATTTTTTTTTAAAGATTTTATTTATTTATTTGAGACAGAGAGAATGAGAGAGACAGAGAGCACATGAGAGGGGGGAGGGTCAGAGGGAGAAGCAGGCTCCCTGCCGAGCAGGGAGCCCGATGCGGGACTCGATCCCAGGACTCCAGGATCATGACCTGAGCCGAAGGCAGTCGCTTAACCAACTGAGCCACCCAGGCGC
>NW_027989313.1:0-1045 GCF_054177405.1 Leptonychotes weddellii
TTTTAATATATCCAGGGGATGACTGAAATAATGAGTAAGTCTAGGCCATAAAAATGGTCCTGAAGGAAATAAAATAGACATTTTTAGAAAATATGAAATACAAAACTGTTTTTAGTGTTAAGACCAATGGCACATAATGTAAAGAGTTAGAACTAAGGAAAAAAAGAAAAGTTAGATTACACAGTCATTGAACATATAACATAAATTATAACTTCAGAAAACTGTGGAATAGTGCAATGTTTTCAACACTATGTGACAGGCACTAAATAAGTTTTAGTGGTAGATTTTTGGATTTAGAAGAACATTGAAAAATAAAAGTATACAATGGTAAATGATTCCTTTAGTTACTAGAATTTAAACCAATGTAAGACAAAAGAGATCTTTGTGATAACACAGCAAAAGGGTTAATATTTAAAATTCAAAAAGTGAAATTTACTAGCATTTGCAGATTGTATTAATGCAGAATTAAATGAAGGATAATTATGAAAATGCCTTAAAATACTTTTTCTTAAGGTAAAAATACTGTTGTAAGATGAGGCTGGGTGTTCTGCTATAAACACACACGTTATCTACAAAGCCTTTTACTAGGTAATGTAGCATCAAGGACAAAAGCTAATGCTGATTTCTACTTTCAATTTCTTGATACCTTCATAGGAAAAAAAAAAGAACAGGAAGAATTGTTACACATGACACATATAATTGGATGAAATAGGAGCATTTTAGGAAGTGTTACATATTCAAAGGGAGATAGCACAGGACATGCTTTACAGTTATCACAGCTACTAGAGTAAAACTAATTTTTAAGAAATATTTTGAAACTTTACTTTGACAATCACTTTGAGACATTATTTGCAATAGAACCACTGAGAAATTATTTGCAATATATATATGTGTATATATATATATATACATACACACACACATATATATAAATATAATAAAGGGAATGTCGATATTGAACACTTACATTGTTTCAAGTACTTTACAAGAAGTATTTCACTTAATCTATTCATTTAATCCATCTTCATTTAATCTACACAAAAAA
>NW_027989314.1:0-201 GCF_054177405.1 Leptonychotes weddellii
TTTTTTTTTTTTTTTTTTTTTTTTTAAAGATTTTATTTATTTATTTGAGAGAGAGAGAATGAGAGACAGAGAGCATGAGAGGGAGGAGGGTCAGAGGGAGAAGCAGACTCCCTGCCGAGCAGGGAGCCCGATGCGGGACTCGATCCCGGGACTCCAGGATCATGACCTGAGCCGAAGGCAGTCGCTTAACCAACTGAGCCA
>NW_027989315.1:0-201 GCF_054177405.1 Leptonychotes weddellii
TCTTTTTTTTTTTTTTTTTTAAAGATTTTATTTATGTATTTGAGAGAGAGAGAATGAGAGAGAGCGAGTACATGAGAGGGGGGAGGGTCAGAGGGAGAAGCAGACTCCCTGCTGACAGCAGGGAGCCCGATGCGGGACTCGATCCCGGGACTCCAGGATCATGACCTGAGCCGAAGGCAGTCGCTTAACCAACTGAGCCAC
>NW_027989316.1:0-201 GCF_054177405.1 Leptonychotes weddellii
GTCTGAGAGGCCGAGAAACAGACCCCTCCCCCAGAAGACAGACTGGAGGAACAGGTGAATGACAAGCTTATTTCCCACATGACTGTAAAATGCCAGTGCCAGGGGAAAATAATATATTGAGCTCCATGTGTTCCCTCATGACTCATTTATACTTCAGGCTAAAATTTTACATTTCCTTTTTGTTTCTTTTTTTTTTTTTAC
>NW_027989317.1:0-201 GCF_054177405.1 Leptonychotes weddellii
TTTTTTTTTTTTTTTTTTTTTTAAAGATTTTATTTATTTATTTGAGACAGAGAGAATGAGATACAGAGAGCATGAGAGGGAGGAGGGTCAGAGGGAGAAGCAGACTCCCTGCCGAGCAGGGAGCCCGATGCGGGACTCGATCCCGGGACTCCAGGATCATGACCTGAGCCGAAGGCAGTCGCTTAACCAACTGAGCCACCC
>NW_027989318.1:0-201 GCF_054177405.1 Leptonychotes weddellii
CAGGGCGCCTGGGTGGCTCAGTTGGTTAAGCAACTGCCTTCGGCTCAGGTCATGATCCTGGAGTCCCGGGATCGAGTCCCGCATCGGGCTCCCTGCTCGGCGGGGAGTCTGCTTCTCCCTCTCCTGCTCCCCCCTCTTGTGCTCTTTCTCTCTCTCACTCTCTCTCTCAAATAAATAAATAAAATCTTTAAAAAAAAAAAA
>NW_027989319.1:0-201 GCF_054177405.1 Leptonychotes weddellii
GGCTCTGTGACATTCTTTATCTTCCCTGCACAGAGGGACTCCCTGGAGAACACGCTGACGGAGACCGAGGCCCGCTACAGCTCCCAGCTGGGCCAGGTGCAGTGCATGATCACCAACGTGGAGTCCCAGCTGGCTGAGATCAGGTGTGACCTGGAGCGGCAGAACCAGGAGTACCAGGTGCTGTTGGACGTCAAGGCCCGG
>NW_027989320.1:0-201 GCF_054177405.1 Leptonychotes weddellii
TTTTTTTTTTTTTTTTTAAAGATTTTATTTATTTATTTGAGAGAGCGAGAATGAGAGAGAGTACATGAGAGGGGGGAGGGTCAGAGGGAGAAGCAGGCTCCTCGCCGAGCAGGGAGCCCGATGCGGGACTCGATCCCGGGACTCCAGGATCATGACCTGAGCCGAAGGCAGTCGCTTAACCGACTGAGCCACTCAGGCGCC
>NW_027989321.1:0-201 GCF_054177405.1 Leptonychotes weddellii
GCAGCCTTGCTGGGGGAGAAGAGCTCTCCTCCTGGGCCCTGAGGACGAGTCTCCTGCCCCGGGGGGAGCTGCAGCGCCCGCGGCCCCTGAACTCCCACGCCGAGCCTGATGGAAGGGAAGTGAGCTGGGGACAGTGGTCACAGTGAGAGGCCTGCCCGAGTCCCAGACGCCTCTCCCTGCATCTCAGGCCACAGCCAGGAG
>NW_027989322.1:0-201 GCF_054177405.1 Leptonychotes weddellii
AAGCCTGCTTCTCCCTCTCCCACTCCCCCTGCTTGTGTTCCCTCTCTCGCTGTGTCTCTGTCAAATAAATAAATAAAATCTTTGGAAAAAAAAAAAAAAGAAACGGATTCGAATGTTAGTAGTGATTGTGTTTGCTTGCTAGAACTATACTTGACTTTTTCTTTCCACTTCATGCATTTCAAATGTTCTTTTAAAAAAAAT
>NW_027989323.1:0-201 GCF_054177405.1 Leptonychotes weddellii
CTAAAAGATGTTGATGTGGGAGGAGAGCGCACAGGGAGCCCGGTATGGGTTACCAGGAAAAGGTAAACAAGGCTGTGATGCAGAATTAAGTTCGGGCCTTCTCCATGGACAAAACTGATTTAATCATCATTTAGTCATCCTTCTCTTTCTGGTACTGAGAGGGAGACACTTACAGATTGAGATCGCCTTTATAAATGTAAC
>NW_027989324.1:0-1045 GCF_054177405.1 Leptonychotes weddellii
GTACTTCCTCACCAGCTTCTATACCAAGTATGACCAGATCCATTTCATCCTCAACACTGTGTCCTTGATGAGTGTGCTCATCCCCAAGCTGCCCCAGCTCCACGGAGTCCGGATTTTTGGAATCAATAAGTACTGAGGGCACAGCCCCTTCCCCTGTCTGGTTGGCGGGGGGAGGAGTAGAAGACTGTGCTGTGATGCTGAAGACAGAAGGAGCCTCTGGATCCTGCTAGAGATGGGGGGTCGAGCCTCTGGGCCCTAGTTTCCCCCCTCACTTCCCCTGGTAGCCGACTTGAAGTAGCTTGTAGTGGGGTTCGGGTGGGCCCCCCCAGGTCTCTGACCCTTTCTGATTTTTTTGATCTTTTCCTTTTGCCTTTTGGATAGAGACTTCGTGGGGGCAGTCATGGAATGGGCTGGGCTGCCGGCTGAATGCAGACCTGTGAGGTTGGGACAAGAGAAATCCCCTGCTCACTTGCTCATCCTCAGACTGCTAAAGCACTTTAACCCCTGCAAGGGGAGCAGGGGGGACGGTACAGCTTCTGGATGGTTTCACTTTAATTCTTAAGTCTTTAGGATGACACTCAGTGTGTGCTCATATATATGAAAGCAAGCGCATGACGGTGCCTCATCCCTCTGGGTGGAGAACTGTCCTTTGCAAGTCTCATGCTTTTGGCAGCTCCCCTACCACCCACCCTGGGTACTGGATTGGAGTGGGGAGGGTAAGGAGAGGGATGGTGGGGCTGGGTGGGGATGGCCTGGTCCCAGAGGTGAGGGGGCTGCGTCCGCTCTCATCTTGGCCCTGGTGGAGGTGGGGAGGGTGGCTGGGGCAGGGGTGGGGATGGAGAATTGAGACATGAAAGAAGGGGCCACACAGCAGCAGAGATCAGTGTGAGGGAGGAGGATGGGGATAGAAGCCAGACCTAACCTCAGTCTTTGGGAAGTGGACAGGATGGGGCAGGCTCAGAGATTTCCCCACAGCCTGGTGGTGATAATAGGACAGGAGGCTGTGGGGGGTTTAGAGCTCCCGCGTTAGTGTGAGGGGTGGGGA
>NW_027989325.1:0-201 GCF_054177405.1 Leptonychotes weddellii
GAGGAGCGCCTGGGTGGCTCAGTCGTTAAGCGTCTGCCTTCGGCTCAGGTCATGATCCCAGGGTCCTGGGATCGAGCCCCGCATCGGGCTCCCTGCTCCGCGGGAAGCCTGCTTCTCCCTCTCCCACTCCCCCACTTGTGTCCCCTCTCTCGCTGTCTCTTTGTCAAGTAAATAAATAAAATCTTTAAAAAAAAAAAAAGA
>NW_027989326.1:0-201 GCF_054177405.1 Leptonychotes weddellii
TCTTTTTTTTTTTTTAAAGATTTATTTATTTATTTATTTGAGAGAGAGAGAATGAGAGACAGAGAGCATGAGAGGGAGGAGGGTCAGAGGGAGAAGCAGACTCCCTGCCGAGCAGGGAGCCCGATGCGGGACTCGATCCCGGGACTCCAGGATCATGACCTGAGCCGAAGGCAGTCGCTTAACCAACTGAGCCACCCAGGC
>NW_027989327.1:0-201 GCF_054177405.1 Leptonychotes weddellii
AATGGGGGGGCGGAGCAAGATGGCGGAGGAGTAGGAGACCTGGATTTCGTCTCCTCTCAGGAATTCAGCTGGATAGGGATCAAACCATTCTGAACACCTACAAACTCAACAGGAGATCGAAGAAAAGAAGAGCAACAACTCTCTCATCAGAAAAGCGACCACTTTCTGGAAGGTAGGACGTGCGGAGAAGTGAATCCGAGG
>NW_027989328.1:0-201 GCF_054177405.1 Leptonychotes weddellii
TCAAAAAAACAAATAAATATTAAGAACATAATGTTTTCCAAAAGAGGATGTCATGATTCTACCTATTCATTTTTTTTTATTCTTATGTTAATCCCCATACATTACATCATTAGTTCTAGATGAAGTGTTCCATGATTCATTGTTTGTGCATAACACCCAGTGCTCCATGCAGAATGTGCCCTCCTCAATACCCACCACCCG
>NW_027989329.1:0-201 GCF_054177405.1 Leptonychotes weddellii
GCTAAAGAGCATCCTACTAAAGAATGAATGGGTCAACCAGGAAATTAAAGAAGAATTAAAAAAATTCATGGAAACCAATGAAAATGAAAACACAACTGTTCAAAATCTTTGGGATGCAGCAAAGGCAGTCCTAAGAGGAAAGTATATAGCAATACAAGCCTTTCTCAAGAAACAAGAAAGGTCTCAAGTACACAACCTAAC
>NW_027989330.1:0-201 GCF_054177405.1 Leptonychotes weddellii
AGGGGCGCCTGGGTGGCTCAGTCGTTAAGCATCTGCCTTCGGCTCAGGTCATGATCCCAGGGTCCTGGGATCGAGCCCCGCATCGGGCTCCCTGCTCTGCAGGAAGCCTGCTTCTCCCTCTCCCACTCCCCCTGCTTGTGTTCCCTCTCTCGCTGTGTCTCTCTGTCAAATAAATAAATAAAATCTTTAAAAAAAAAAAAA
>NW_027989331.1:0-201 GCF_054177405.1 Leptonychotes weddellii
CCCCCCATGGTTGGGGGCTGATGAGCTGACACTGGGGGAATTGAATCTGAAGAGGCAAGTGAATCCAGAACCTCAGTAAGCTAAGAGGCAAGTGGAATCTCTCTGGCCCATGTTCAAGGTCCATCATCAGAAATCCCACTACATCCCAGAGTTCCATCACACCCAGAAGGCCATTAGCAGACAACTCCATGAACACTCCCT
>NW_027989332.1:0-201 GCF_054177405.1 Leptonychotes weddellii
TGGGGCGCCTGGGTGGCTCAGTTGGTTAAGCGACTGCCTTCGGCTCAGGTCATGATCCTGGAGTCCCGGGATCGAGTCCCGCATCGGGCTCCCTGCTCGGCAGGGAGTCTGCTTCTCCCTCTGACCCTCCTCCCTCTCATGCTCTCTGTCTCTCATTCTCTCTCTCTCAAATAAATAAATAAAATCTTTAAAAAAAAAATA
>NW_027989333.1:0-201 GCF_054177405.1 Leptonychotes weddellii
CCCCCGAGCCCTACCCTGTACTCCTGTATGGTGCACTTGACTTTGATTGCAAGCCATTCACTCACCAAACACTGAATGAGCACCTATTACATGCCAGTCACTGTCCTGGGCGTTGGAAGAAAACAGTACATCTGAGTCATTTTTAGGAGTGTTTTCACTCCCTGGGACAACCCTGTAAGGAGGCAGGAGGGAGAGGAAGCT
>NW_027989334.1:0-201 GCF_054177405.1 Leptonychotes weddellii
TGGGGCGCCTGGGTGGCTCAGTTGGTTAAGCGACTGCCTTCGGCTCAGGTCATGATCCTGGAGTCCCGGGATCGAGTCCCGCATCGGGCTCCCTGCTCGGCAGGGAGTCTGCTTCTCCCTCTGACCCTCCTCCCTCTCATGCTCTCTGTCTCTCATTCTCTCTGTCTCAAATAAATAAATAAAATCTTTAAAAAAAAAAGA
>NW_027989335.1:0-1044 GCF_054177405.1 Leptonychotes weddellii
AGCAACACACTTTTAAATAGAAGAAATCATAGTGGAAACAAAGTATTTTGAACTGAAATAATGAGATTATGACATATCAAAACTTCTGGGATGTTCTTAAAAAGTCTTTAGAGAGAAGGGCACCTGGGTGGCTCAGTCGTTAAGCGTCTGCCTTCGGCTCAGGGCATGGTCCCAGGGTCCTGGGATCGAGCCCCGCATCGGGATCCCTGCTCAGCGGGGAGCCTGCTTCTCCCTCTCCCACTCCCCCTGCTTGTGTTCCTGCTCTCGCTGTGTCTCTCTCTGTCAAATAGATAAAATCTTTAAAAAAAAAAAAAAGTCTTTAGAGAGTAAAATAGCTTTAAGTTCACATTAAATCTTTGAACAATCCAAGCCAAGGAGGGTGGAATCCTAGTAAACTTAACACCCCAGGAAAGTAGAACAAAGAAAATATACAAATAGGAGCAAAAATCGATGAAACAGAAAACAGACCATTAACAATTAACAAAGCTAAAAGTTGGTTCTTTGAAAAGATTACTATAATTGAGAAAACTCTACCAAAATGAACAGGGAGAAGACACAAATGACCAATGAAGAATAAAGGGAGAGAAAACATTATAGGTCAACATTTAAAAAAAAAAAAAAACACATACTACAGACAACTTTTTGCCAATACATTTGACACACTACATGAAACGGCCAAATCTTTAACAATGCAAAACTGACACAAGAAAAAAAAAAAAAGGAATACCTGAATGGTCCTATATTCCTATATATCTGAGTTGTCCCATCTTACACAAATTTTTTCAGAGGATAGTGGAAGAAGATACACTTCCCTGTGTATACCTAACAAGGATATTATGAAAAAAAATTGGGGCGCCTGGGTGGCTCAGTTGGTTAAGCGACTGCCTTCGGCTCAGGTCATGATCCTGGAGTCCCGGGATCGAGTCCCGCATCGGGCTCCCTGCTGTCAGCAGGGAGTCTGCTTCTCCCTCTGACCCTCCCCCCTCTCATGTACTCGCTCTCTCTCATTCTCTCTCTCTCAAATAAATAAATAAAATCTTTAAA
>NW_027989336.1:0-201 GCF_054177405.1 Leptonychotes weddellii
TTTTTTTTTTTTTTTAAAGATTTTATTTATTTATTTGAGACAGAGAGAATGAGAGACAGAGAGCATGAGAGGGAGGAGGGTCAGAGGGAGAAGCAGACTCCCTGCCGAGCAGGGAGCCCGATGCGGGACTCGATCCCAGGACTCCAGGATCATGACCTGAGCCGAAGGCAGTTGCTTAACCAACTGAGCCACCCAGGCGCC
>NW_027989337.1:0-201 GCF_054177405.1 Leptonychotes weddellii
ATGCTGTATTTATTTTAAAAAAACTGTTTTAGTAGCTAAACCTGATCTACATCTCAATAAATTATTACCGAGGATGAAGCGGCAAAGTTTTCTGACTAGCACGGATAATCATTTGCCACGTTCCCCCCTCGGGCATCTACACCTGAACCCAGCCTGCTATTCCTTCAGAAACAGTGACTATTTTTAAATGGCTAGCTGTAT
>NW_027989338.1:0-201 GCF_054177405.1 Leptonychotes weddellii
GCCACCTGGGTGGCTCAGTCGTTAAGCGTCTGCCTTCGGCTCAGGTCATGATCCCAGGGTCCTGGGATCGAGCCCCGCATCGGGCTCCCTGCTCCGCGGGAAGCCTGCTTCTCCCTCTCCCACTCCCCCTGCTTGTGTTCCCTCTCTCGCTGTGTCTCTCTCTGTCAAATAAATAAATAAAATCTTTAAAAAAAAAAAAAA
>NW_027989339.1:0-201 GCF_054177405.1 Leptonychotes weddellii
TAGAGGCAAGATGGCGGAGGAGTAGGAGACCTGGATTTCGTCTCCTCTCAGGAATTCAGCTGGATAGGGATCAAACCATTCTGAACACCTACAAACTCAACAGGAGATCGAAGAAAGGAATAGCAACAACTCTCTGAACAGAAAAGCGACCACTTTCTGGAAGGTAGGACGTGCGGAGAAGTGAATCCGAGGCGATATTCG
>NW_027989340.1:0-201 GCF_054177405.1 Leptonychotes weddellii
TGGATTTCGTCTCCTCTCAGGAATTCAGCTGGATAGGGATCAAACCATTCTGAACACCTACAAACCCAACAGGAGATCGAAGAAAGGAATAGCAACAACTCTCTGAACAGAAAAGCGACCACTTTCTGGAAGGTAGGACGTGCGGAGAAGTGAATCCGAGGCGATATTCGGGAGGATAGACGGCGGGGGAGGGGCCTCCGT
>NW_027989341.1:0-201 GCF_054177405.1 Leptonychotes weddellii
GAGGGCGCCTGGGTGGCTCAGTTGGTTAAGCGACTGCCTTCGGCTCAGGTCATGATCCTGGAGTCCCGGGATCGAGTCCCGCATCGGGCTCCCTGCACAGCGGGGAGTCTGCTTCTCCCTCTGCCCCTCCCCTCTCTCATGTACTCGCTCTCTCTCATTCTCTCTCTCTCAAATAAATAAATAAAAAATCTTTAAAAAAAA
>NW_027989342.1:0-201 GCF_054177405.1 Leptonychotes weddellii
ATCTCCTGCGCTGGTACTGGGAGAGGCAGGTGGTGAGCCACCTCCAGGACAAGTACGTCTTCATCACGGGCTGCGACTCGGGCTTCGGGAACCTGCTGGCCAGGCAGCTGGACCTGCGAGGCTTGAGGGTGCTGGCCGCGTGTCTGACGGAGGAGGGGGCCCAGCAGCTGAGAGGCCAGACGTCAGACAGGCTGGAGACGG
>NW_027989343.1:0-201 GCF_054177405.1 Leptonychotes weddellii
CTTTTTTTTTTTTTTTTAAAGATTTTATTTATTTATTTGAGAGAGAGAGAATGAGAGACAGAGAGCACGAGAGGGAAGAGGGTCAGAGGGAGAAGCAGACCCCCTGCTGAGCAGGGAGCCCGATGCGGGACTCGATCCCGGGACTCCAGGATCATGACCTGAGCCGAAGGCAGTCGCTTAACCAACTGAGCCACCCAGGTG
>NW_027989344.1:0-201 GCF_054177405.1 Leptonychotes weddellii
CGGGGGTGGCTGGGTGATAGACATTGGGGAGGGTATGTGCTATGGTGAGCACTGTGAATTGTGTAAGACTGTTGAGTCACAAATCTGTACCTCTGAAACAAAGAATACATTATATGTTAAAAAAAAAAAAGATAGTAGGAAGGGAAAAATGAAGCTGGGGGAAATCGGAGGGGGAGATGAACCATGAGAGACTATGGACTC
>NW_027989345.1:0-201 GCF_054177405.1 Leptonychotes weddellii
GAACTTTCCTCTTTGTTCCTGTTTCCTTTGAAGCCGTGCTCTGTCCACTGGTACCACTCATCCCTCTCCACTCCTCCCAGACTCCCAGAGCTGTGTCCTCCCTTCTCCTCAGAGAGACCCTTACTCGTAAATCCCTCCTCTCCCTGTGCCACTCGGCTGCCCACCACGACCCCCAGACCTCCTAATGGCATGCAGGTGGCG
>NW_027989346.1:0-1044 GCF_054177405.1 Leptonychotes weddellii
CTCCCTCTCCCACTCCCCCTGCTTGTGTTCCCTCTCTCGCTGTGTCACTCTCTGTCAAATAAATAAACAAATAATCTTTTAAAAAATTATTTAAAAAATTAAAAAGAAGAAATACTATTTTTTATAAAGAAATGTATATGAAAACATTTCAATAACATTCTCTGTGCAGATTGCTTTTTTTTTTTTAAGATTTTATTTATTTATTTGAGAGAGAGCATGAGAGGGGAGAGGGTCAGAGGGAGAAGCAGACTCCCCACTGAGCAGGGAGCCCGATGCGGGACTTGATCCCGGGACTGCAGGATCATGACCTGAGCTTAAGGCAGTCGCTTAACCAACTGAGCCACCCAGGCGCCCTGTGGAGATTGCTTTTAAGCAGCATTTGATATTTATCCAACTTTGACTTTTAAAATTTTTGTTTTATCTCTAATATTAATATACCATCTTCATTATCTTCGTATCTTCAAATAATGAAACACATTTTGTATGTTCTTGGAGATTATACTAGTAACAGTCTGCCATGAACAAAACAAACTAAAGTTCCAGCCCAGCACACTGTGTGTGTGTCTGATTCAGTAGGAGGTTGACTTTTTTTTTTTTATTTTTTTTTTTAAAGATTTTATTTATTTATTTGCAAGAGAGAATGAGAGACAGAGAGCATGAGAAGGAGGAGGGTCAGAAGGAGAAGCAGACTCCCTGCTGAGCAGGGAGCCCGATGCGGGACTCGATCCTGGGACTCCAGGATCATGACCTGAGCCGAAGGCAGTCACTCAACCAACTGAGCCACCCAGGCGCCCAGGAGGTTGACTTTTAAGACTTTTTTTCAGCTTTGCAAATTTGCCTGATCTATTTATCATTCCATATTTAATTTGATTTCATGGCATTTTCACCTTAGTTGACAACATGTACTGTACTATAAGCGGTCTCTTGTTTGCATTTTCCTTAGTTTAATTTCAATTCTGTATTATATGCCATAGCTCAGTTTTTGGTCTACAGACGTAGGGATAAATTATCTGTGGCTACTGTATGTACGTAATTCAAGTATTA
>NW_027989347.1:0-201 GCF_054177405.1 Leptonychotes weddellii
AATCTTTTCTTTTTTTTTTTTTTTTAAAGATTTTATTTATTTATTTGAGACAGAGAGAATGAGAGACAGAGAGCATGAGAGGGAGGAGGGTCAGAGGGAGAAGCAGACTCCCTGCCGAGCAGGGAGCCCGATGCGGGACTCGATCCCGGGACTCCAGGATCATGACCTGAGCCGAAGGCAGTCGCTTAACCAACTGAGCCA
>NW_027989348.1:0-201 GCF_054177405.1 Leptonychotes weddellii
ATGGGCGCCTGGGTGGCTCAGTCGGTTAAGCGACTGCCTTCGGCTCAGGTCATGATCCTGGAGTCCCTGGATCGAGTCCCGCATCGGGCTCCCTGCTCGGCAGGGAGTCTGCTTCTCCCTCTGACCCTCCCCCCTCTCATGTGCTCTCTCTCATTCTCTCTCTCTCAAATAAAGAAATAAAATCTTTAAAAAAAAAAAAAA
>NW_027989349.1:0-201 GCF_054177405.1 Leptonychotes weddellii
CAGCTTTCCCACCGCGGCAAGCGGGCAGGGCTCGCACCTTGCTCTGCCCTTGGCCCCTGGCACCTGGCAGCTGCCCTTCCCCCCACTCGCACTCCCCGGCCAAGAATGGACAGGGACGGTGGTCTCCGGGAATCCCAGCCTCGCGTGCCGGGCCTCCAGGTCTCTAACCTCCTTCCAGTACGAGGCAACCTCTCCGAGCGC
>NW_027989350.1:0-201 GCF_054177405.1 Leptonychotes weddellii
CGCTCTGCTGAAATATGTAAACGTTACCCTGTCTCCCAGGCAGCCGGGCGATGCAGAGAATCATAACAGAAATCGGAGGAAGGACTGCAAGCTTGCCTTAAAGAGACAGGAGGTTACGTGCTGCGAGGAAGCCAGACAAGAAGAATGCAATTTCACACAAGCAAGAAGCTTCTCGGGATGCGGGGATGTCTTTCCTCCCAC
>NW_027989351.1:0-201 GCF_054177405.1 Leptonychotes weddellii
GCACTCCAGGATCATGACCTGAGCCGAAGGCAGTCGCTTAACCAACTGAGCCACCCAGGCGCCCGATCTTTTTACGATCGTGCACGTTTGGGAGGCCTGGCCCAAGCCCAGTCAGTATTGCTTATTCCTCTATAATGGTTGTGGGTGAATTTTCTCATAATGTGCTTGGTTTGCCTCTGAGCAGAGAAGCCAGTTAAAAAG
>NW_027989352.1:0-201 GCF_054177405.1 Leptonychotes weddellii
GCATAGAATTCATTGCTGACATCGGAAATCAGATTTCATCTCCAAGGTTGGCCAGAGCTTAGTCACCACTGTTAGCTTTAAAAAGGCTCACACTCCCCTGCCCTTCTGTTTCTGCCATCCTCCTGGCCTCTGGACATTTCAGTTTGTAACTCTTGATATTAGTTTTGGGAAAGATCAAATAACAAATATTATTAAAGGAAG
>NW_027989353.1:0-201 GCF_054177405.1 Leptonychotes weddellii
GACACCTGGGTGGCTCAGATGGTTAAGCGTCTGCCTTCGGCTCAGGTCATGATCTCAGGGTCCTGGGATCGAGTCCCGCATCGGGTTCCCTGCTCAGTGCAGAGCCTGCTTCTCCCTCTCCCTCTGCCACTCCCTCTGCTTGTGCTCTTCTGTCTATCTCTCTGTCAAATAAATAAATAAAATCTTAAAAAAAAAAAAAAG
>NW_027989354.1:0-201 GCF_054177405.1 Leptonychotes weddellii
TTTTTTTTTTTAAAGATTTTATTTATTTATTTATTTGAGACAGAGAGAATGAGAGACAGAGAGCATGAGAGGGAGGAGGGTCAGAGGGAGAAGCAGACTCCCTGCCGAGCAGGGAGCCCGATGCGGGACTCGATCCCGGGACTCCAGGATCATGACCTGAGCCGAAGGCAGTCGCTTAACCAACTGAGCCACCCAGGCGCC
>NW_027989355.1:0-201 GCF_054177405.1 Leptonychotes weddellii
AAGATGATTTCAGGAGTCACCTTATAAAATAGTGTATTAAAGAGTGTAGGATCCGATGTGATAACTCCAAACTTTATTACAGTAATAATTTCAAAATAATCCTGCAAAGAATATGAGAGGAATATTCTTGAAGTAAACACTTTCCTATTTAATTTTTTAGTATATATACTTATATATCTCTTCTCATGATCAAATTTATTC
>NW_027989356.1:0-201 GCF_054177405.1 Leptonychotes weddellii
CTGACATTATCACTTGTTCCAAGGGCCAACATCCTCTGCCAGTACAAGAGAGAGGGTAGAGTAATACTTCTCAGCAGTTGGGATTTGTACCCCCAGGAGACATTTGGCAGTGTTTGCAGCCACTTTGGGTTGTCTGGCCTTGGGTGTAGGTGGTCCTGGCGTCTAGTGGTTAGAGTCCAAAGATGCCGTAAACATCCTTGG
>NW_027989357.1:0-1044 GCF_054177405.1 Leptonychotes weddellii
TTTACAGGCAATGCCCAAGCTCCCCTCTGAATATTCATCCTAACCCTGAATGAAAGAAGCCCATCACACCCGGCAGGGGAGCAGCGCATTTGAAGTTACTCCCTGAGGTCTCCTCATCTGCTGCAAGTCAAGTTTCCTTCGTGGGACAACTCACCTGGTTAGTCTCTACCTGTAACTGACCAAGGAGCAGGCTCCCGTTAGGTTGCACACCCGCCCGAATCCCAGCCTCCCCCTCCCCCCTCGTCGCTGCCTCCCTCCCCAGTCCCACCCGCCGAGGACGCAGGTGCGGACCCATGGGCATGGGGAGGCCCCCTACCGCGGCCGCTTCCACTTCGTTCTGGCGGGTTCGATCCACCCCTCCGGCCCCCGCGCTCACCATCTCGGGGCCCCGCTCCCGGATCTCCGGGCGTCCTCCCCGCCGCGTTCAGCCACACCCGGGCTGCTCGGGACTGGAGCGCGGCAGCCGGCACCGGCTGAGCGCCGCACCTACCAGGCTACCAGGGCCCTCCCTCGGGCCTGATTGGATGGTATACAGGCCCCGCGCCCCGATTGGGCGATGTTTCAGGTTCTGAGACCTGATTGGATGGGGTTTCGGCGTTAACTCCCCGTGGTCCTGATTGGGCGTTTCTCCGGGACACCGCGCTCCCCGCACCGTGATAGGACGGCCTGCGGCCCTTCACGTTCTGATTGGACGGTAATCCCGGCAGCGCCCCTGTGGTCCCCGATTGGGCAGATCTCCCAGGCCCCGCCTCCTGGGTCCTGACTGACAGGCTGGCGCGACCCGCGTGTCTCATCTGCCTGCCGGGAGTTCGGCTCCCAACAGAATGGACTCCTGGCCGGCCGACCCGCCTGCGTCCTCCTTCTGTCCCGGGAATCTGACTCAGTTTCTCCGCGGAGCCTCCCGTGTGCGGCGCCCCATCAGGATGTGACAGAGCAGAGGGGCCCGGTGATCCTTATGTCCGTGGTGGCCACGGGGGCGAGGGACAGTGCACCTGTTCCGTGTTTAAGCACATCTCAAGAACCGGTGACGTCATCGCAGGGAAG
>NW_027989358.1:0-201 GCF_054177405.1 Leptonychotes weddellii
GCCATGGGCGCCTGGGTGGCTCAGTTGGTTAAGCGACTGCCTTCGGCTCAGGTCATGATCCTGGAGTCCCTGGATCGAGTCCCGCATCGGGCTCCCTGCTCGGCAGGGAGCCTGCTTCTCCCTCTGACCCTCCCCCCTCTCATGTGCTCTCTGTCTCTCTCATTCTCTCTGTCTCAAATAAATAAATAAAATCTTTAAAAA
>NW_027989359.1:0-201 GCF_054177405.1 Leptonychotes weddellii
CCTCTCCCCAGGGGACAACCCACATCTCAAGTGCAAGCTTGCCCGGCAGTATGATCTGACCCTTTCCACGTAATGCATGAAGCAAGGCAGAGCTCCTCATCTCTCCCTTGTGTCCCCTCCTCTTCCCACCTCCCTAAGCATTGCTGGTGCCCCTTGCAACAACAAATGACTTGTCGTGCTGTTTATAGGTGGCAAAAAAGA
>NW_027989360.1:0-201 GCF_054177405.1 Leptonychotes weddellii
GTTTTTTTTTTTTTTAAAGATTTTATTTATTTATTTGAGACAGAGAGAATGAGAGACAGAGAGCATGAGAGGGAGGAGGGTCAGAGGGAGAAGCAGACTCCCTGCTGAGCAGGGAGCCCGATGCGGGACTCGATCCCGGGACTCCAGGATCATGACCTGAGCCGAAGGCAGTTGCTTAACCAACTGAGCCACCCAGGCGCC
>NW_027989361.1:0-201 GCF_054177405.1 Leptonychotes weddellii
TTTTTTTTTTTTTTTTAAAGATTTTATTTATTTATTTGACACAGAGAGAGACAGTGAGGGAGGGAACACAAGCAGGGGGAGTGAGAGAGGGAGAAGCAGGCTTCCCGCCGAGCAGGGAGCCCGATGCGGGGCTCGATCCCAGGACCCTGAGATCATGACCTGAGCCGAAGGCAGTCGCTTAACCAACTGAGCCACCCAGGC
>NW_027989362.1:0-201 GCF_054177405.1 Leptonychotes weddellii
TTTCTTTCTTTTTTTTTTTTTAAAGATTTTATTTATTTATTTGAGACAGAGAGAATGAGAGACAGAGAGCATGAGAGGGAGGAGGGTCAGAGGGAGAAGCAGACTCCCTGCCGAGCAGGGAGCCCGATGCGGGACTCGATCCCGGGACTCCAGGATCATGACCTGAGCCGAAGGCAGTCGCTTAACCAACTGAGCCACCCA
>NW_027989363.1:0-201 GCF_054177405.1 Leptonychotes weddellii
TTCACAAACAATGAATCATGGAACACTTTATCTAAAACTAATGATGTAATGTATGGGGATTTACATAAGAATAAAAAAAAATTTACTTAATAATCTAGAACCTCACACACACTGACCATCATGTCTAAGTGCTAACCCAATCATCACCAGCAAACTCAGTGCTGAAAACATCTTAGGTTT
Source organism: Leptonychotes weddellii (assembly GCF_054177405.1). Taxonomy (NCBI): domain Eukaryota; kingdom Metazoa; phylum Chordata; class Mammalia; order Carnivora; family Phocidae; genus Leptonychotes; species Leptonychotes weddellii. The sequence goes on from NW_027989363.1 coordinate 181, forward strand.
TTTCATTGATTTGACAAATAT
>NW_027989364.1:0-201 GCF_054177405.1 Leptonychotes weddellii
ACAATCAAGACCACAAATTCAACCTACCGTAGTACTTGACAATATGTTGTTGAAAGAATGCATATACATGAATAAATTTCAAAATTAAGGATGATTCGACAAGGATAGAGTTTAGTAAGTGGGGAAAGATGAGGGCAAAGTGCTAATCTGAGCTGCAAGTTGTACTACTGTTTGAGACTGTTCACTGATTAGTAAAATAGA
>NW_027989365.1:0-201 GCF_054177405.1 Leptonychotes weddellii
CAGCTTTCCCACCGCGGCAAGCGGGCAGGGCTCGCACCTTGCTCTGCCCTTGGCCCCTGGCACCTGGCAGCTGCCCTTCCCCCCACTCGCACTCCCCGGCCACGAATGGACAGGGACGGTGGTCTCCGGGAATCCCAGCCTCGCGTGCCGGGCCTCCAGGTCTCTAACCTCCTTCCAGTACGAGGCAACCTCTCCGAGCGC
>NW_027989366.1:0-201 GCF_054177405.1 Leptonychotes weddellii
GTGTGGCTTATCTTGGTTTTAAAGTTGTGTTTCCAGTGCAAATTCCAGCAGAATTTAGGCAAAAGCTGAACAGACATGTATTTTTGTTTGCTAAATGTAGAATGGACAAAACCATTGCATTCTTGTACACTGATTTGAAATGCTGTAAATATTTCCCGATTTGTATTGATTCTCTTTAAATATAAAATGTAAATAAAATAT
>NW_027989367.1:0-201 GCF_054177405.1 Leptonychotes weddellii
GAACTTTCCTCTTTGTTCCTGTTTCCTTTGAAGCCGTGCTCTGTCCACTGGTACCACTCATCCCTCTCCACTCCTCCCAGACTCCCAGAGCTGTGTCCTCCCTTCTCCTCAGAGAGACCCTTACTCGTAAATCCCTCCTCTCCCTGTGCCACTCGGCTGCCCACCACGACCCCCAGACCTCCTAATGGCATGCAGGTGGAG
>NW_027989368.1:0-1044 GCF_054177405.1 Leptonychotes weddellii
TATAAAATCACTTTGGAACACTGTTGGAAAATATCAAACATTCATACCATGACTCAGTATTTACACTCCTTCCGAACAATTGTGTACATACCTCCACCAAAAGACATTTTCTAAATTGTCACTCAAGAACTGTATACACAAGGAATACATGATATACAAATATGGTATATTTATACTCGACTGCAATGAAAATGAACAAAGCACAATATGCATATAAACTTGCAAAAAAACTCACAAACCTGCATCTGAATGAAAGAAGACACAGGCCCAATACATGTTCTATGATCCCAGTAATGCATATTAAAGATAGGCAATGTTTATCTATGGTTTTAGGTAAGAATACGGTCATCCCTGGGATTGGGGTTAAGGGTTTCAAAGCATCATGGGTGGGGTTGGGGGTTTCTGGATCATGATAACATTCTGTGTTCTGACATAGTTGTGAATTTTTCCATATCCAGTTATGCTTCAATAAAAAAATTATGAAAGTGAATAAAAAAATGTACTTTGTAAGTGAACAAAACTATCGGTTTCACTTCTTTAAATGTTACACCAGAGAAGCAAATGGGACTACATTGGCAACTACCAGCTATGTGAATTGCTTCCAGATTTCTTGGTAATGCTAGATTCAACTATTATAAGATTTCAAAATATGCTGACAAAAGAAAAATGGGATGATGAGAGATTAATAAATAGCTGGAGTTTATGGGCAGGCTGAAGGCATGAAAGATCTCTAAATAGCAACCCATTCATGGGCACCAGATCGATGATGAATTTGCCACTTCTTCCGTTATGACCTAGTGCACATTTCACCAAATCCTCTCAGAGTTTATGCCAAAGTCATGGACAGCACCTTATTTACTGGATAACCATTTACTAATGTTTTTACACCTAAATAATATCCAGAAACACTTTGGGTCTTTAGGAAGTTTATTGTACAAATTTATTTCTCCATGCTGTTCAGAAGATGACAGCCACTAGAAGTGGCTGAATTGTAAAGTGAATAAATAGTGACATGATGGGCATGTTGCACTTTTCGCTGCCTCA
>NW_027989369.1:0-201 GCF_054177405.1 Leptonychotes weddellii
TTTCTGTCAAATAAATAAAGTCTTTTAAAAAAAAGAATAAGAAAATAGTGCATTTTTCAAAGTTGAAACTTTATTTTTTACAATTATCTAATTACTCGGGCACCTGGGTGGCTCAGTCGGTTAAAGGTCTGCCTTTGGCTCAGGTCATGATCCCAGGGTCCTGGGATTGAGTCCCACATACGCTTCTCCCTTTCCTCCCTA
>NW_027989370.1:0-201 GCF_054177405.1 Leptonychotes weddellii
ATCCAGCCTGATCTCTTTACTAATGATGAGTGTGTAGCTACATACAAAGGAGCTCCCTTTCAGGTGAAAGGGAAAGGAGTGTGTAGGGCTCAAACTATGACCAACAGTGGAATAAAATAAAATACTTCATTTACTGAACTACATTGGAGAAAACTTTAATAACAATAAAAAGAAATATATTTGTCACTTGTACCTAAAATA
>NW_027989371.1:0-201 GCF_054177405.1 Leptonychotes weddellii
ACAATGGAATATTACTCAGCCATCAGAAAGGATGAATACCCAACTTTTACATCAACATGGATGGGACTGGAGGAGATTATGCTAAGTGAAATAAGTCAAGCAGAGAAAGTCAATTATCATATGGTTTCACTTATTTGTGGAACATAAGGAATAGCATGGAGGACATTAGGAGAAGGAAGGGAAAAATGAAGGGGGGGAAAT
>NW_027989372.1:0-201 GCF_054177405.1 Leptonychotes weddellii
TTGCTGTTCTTTCTCCAGCTCCTTTAGGTGTAGGGTTAGGTTGTGTACTTGAGACCTTTCTTCAGAACAACTTTTTTATTCAAATACTTCAAAAATGTACCTATAACCTCTGAAGCTACCCTGAAACTATGAAGCTTAAGAACACAGTGCTGTACCTGCTGTTGTATTGTATTGTAAGTTGTGTAGATGTGCTGTTGGATT
>NW_027989373.1:0-201 GCF_054177405.1 Leptonychotes weddellii
TTTTTTTTTTAAAGATTTTATTTATTTATTTGAGACAGAGAGAATGAGATACAGAGAGCATGAGAGGGAGGAGGGTCAGAGGGAGAAGCAGACTCCCTGCCGAGCAGGGAGCCCGATGCGGGACTCGATCCAGGGACTCCAGGATCATGACCTGAGCCGAAGGCAGTCGCTTAACCAACTGAGCCACCCAGGCGCCCCTCA
>NW_027989374.1:0-201 GCF_054177405.1 Leptonychotes weddellii
AGAAGATGGACTCTGAAAAACAAACTGAGGGTTCTAGAGGGGAGGGGGGGTGGGAGGATGGGTTGGCCTGGTGGTGGGTATTGAGGAGGGCACGTTCTGCATGGAGCACTGGGTGTTGTGCACGAACAATGAATCATGGAACACTTCATCTAGAACTAATGATGTAATGTATGGGGATTAACATAAGAATAAAAAAAAAAT
>NW_027989375.1:0-201 GCF_054177405.1 Leptonychotes weddellii
TTTTTTTTTTTTAATTTTTTTTTTTTTTTAAGATTTTATTTATTTGCAAGAGAGAGAATGAGAGACAGAGAGCATGAGAGGGAGGAGGGTCAGAGGGAGAAGCAGACTCCCTGCTGAGCAGGGAGCCCGATGCGGGACTCGATCCCGGGACTCCAGGATCATGACCTGAGCCGAAGGCAGTCGCTTAACCAACTGAGCCAC
>NW_027989376.1:0-201 GCF_054177405.1 Leptonychotes weddellii
CGCCTGGGTGGCTCAGTTGGTTAAGCGACTGCCTTCGGCTCAGGTCATGATCCCAGGGTCCTGGGATCGAGTCCCACATCGGGCTCCCGGCTCAGCAGGAAGCCTGCTTCTCCCTCTCCCACTCCCCCTGCTTGTGTTCCTGCTCTCGCTGTCTCTGTCTCTGTCAAACAAATAAATAAAATCTTTAAAAAAAAAAAAAAA
>NW_027989377.1:0-201 GCF_054177405.1 Leptonychotes weddellii
AGCGCTGTGAATTGTGCAAGACTGTTGAATCTCAGATCTGTACCTCTGAAACAAATAATGCAATATATGTTAAGAAAAAAAAAAAGAAGAAGAAGAAGGTAGCGGGAGGGGAAGAATGAAGCGGGGGAAATCGGAGGGGTAGACGAACCATGAGAGACGATGGACTCTGAAAAACAAACTGAGGGTTCTAGAGGGGAGGGG
>NW_027989378.1:0-201 GCF_054177405.1 Leptonychotes weddellii
ATTGACTATCCATGTACAGAGAGATGAAACTGGACCCTTACCTCACACCACATATAAACATTAACTCAAAATAAATTAAAGGCTTAAATGGAAGAGGTAAAACTATAAACTCTAGAAGAAATAAATGGGGATAAATCTTCATAAGCTTGGATCTAGCAATGCTTTTAGATCTGACACCAAAGCATAAGAAAGGAAAGAAGA
>NW_027989379.1:0-1044 GCF_054177405.1 Leptonychotes weddellii
CACAGAAGTAGTTTCATGGCTCTGAGTCTAGTGTCCTTTCTGCTGTGTGATCTTCCCTGGCTCCCCACCAGAACTGGGAGAACAAAGCCCAGCCCTTTGATGGTGTTTCTCTCTGACACTGGAAGAGGAAACCTGATCAGAGGGCTCCTGGGAGGACAAGTCATCCTGGACATTGCCGATCAGCATCTTTGTCATTTCCGGCAAGAGTCTCAGAATCAATATACTTGTTCCAAAAGTTTTCAGATCACCTCCTAAACTGAGCTGATTCCCATCCTTGGTATTCTTCTAGAATGTATACATTCACTTCTTGTTTAAGGAAACTTGGTTTACTTTTTTCTTTAATAAGTTTCTAAGATGCCAATCTTTGCACTTAATGATTTTTTTGTGGTAAATTAAGGGAAACAACTCTAATTCTACTCCATATCTAGACTACTACCTCCTTCTGATCCTTCTGCTTCTTTCTTTCAGTGTGTGAGCTTCTGCAGGGCAGCCTTCTCAGCCCCACCCAAGCATGTCACTCAGTGCTTCCTTCCCTGCTGGAGTGTGTACAGTTGTGCAACGACTGCCTGATGGTGTAGTAGATCTCTTAGAAAATAGTGTATTCTCATGTCAAAACAGGTCTTATGATATGCAGCTGTTGATTAAGTATCACAACTTTGAATTGTTTGAGCATTTGCCCAGAAGTGACTGAGCAGCCTGGAAGAGTCAAGATTATTTTGTCTCCGCCACCAGAAGAAATGGGGGCTCATGAATATGTTGAGTTCAGCTGTGGAGGAATATATGTTGCATCTCTGCACAGGTAAATTTTAACCTTGGGCAGAAGACCTGTCCCCTTGAGAGCAATCGGTTCCCCCACCTAAACAGACAACATTTTTGCTTCAGGTCAAGCTCCTGGCCTGGGTCTAAACTATTGCTTCTTGGAAAGCAAGTTTGGTTTTACCCAAAGGAAAAGTCTATTTCGTGTGGTGGGATCTATAGTCCATTCCGTGTATGCCCCATGGAAGAAAGTCCTCTGTATCCTGCTTTTCCTGCTGTTGGTTGGTT
>NW_027989380.1:0-201 GCF_054177405.1 Leptonychotes weddellii
TTTTTTTTTTTTAAAGATTTTATTTATTTATTTGACAGAGAGAGGCACAGCGAGAGAGGGAACACAAGCAGGGGGAATGGGAGAGGGAGAAGCAGGCTTCCCGCCGAGCAGGGAGCCCGATGCGGGGCTCGATCCCAGGACCCTGAGATCATGACCTGAGCCGAAGGCAGACGTTTAACGACTGAGCCACCCAGGCGCCCC
>NW_027989381.1:0-201 GCF_054177405.1 Leptonychotes weddellii
TTTTCTTTTTTTTTTTTTAAAGATTTTATTTATTTATTTGAGACAGAGAGAATGAGAGACAGAGAGCATGAGAGGGAGGAGGGTCAGAGGGAGAAGCAGACTCCCTGCCGAGCAGGGAGCCCGATGCGGGACTCGATCCCGGGACTCCAGGATCATGACCTGAGCCGAAGGCAGTCGCTTAACCGACTGAGCCACCCAGGC
>NW_027989382.1:0-201 GCF_054177405.1 Leptonychotes weddellii
CTGGGTGGCTCAGTTGGTTAAGCGACTGCCTTCGGCTCAGGTCATGATCCTGGAGTCCCTGGATCGAGTCCCGCATCGGGCTCCCTGCTCGGCAGGGAGTCTGCTTCGTCCTCTGACCCTATCCCCTCTCATGTGTTCTCTCTCTCTCATTCTCTCTCTCTCAAATAAATAAATAAAATCTTTAAAAAAAAAAAAAGAAAA
>NW_027989383.1:0-201 GCF_054177405.1 Leptonychotes weddellii
TTTACCACCTTTAATTGTTTTGAAGGATGACATTTAAGTTAAGATATCTTCAAGATTTTTTTTCTTTTTTTTTTATTCTTATGTTAATCCCCATACATTACATCATTAATTTTAGATGAAGTGTTCCATGATTCATTGTTTGTGCATAACACCCAGTGCTCCATGCAGAATGTGCCCTCCTCAATACCCACCACCAGGCGC
>NW_027989384.1:0-201 GCF_054177405.1 Leptonychotes weddellii
ACTGAAAGAAAACCATGAAACAGTGAGAATTCTGTAAGTTTCTGTATTTTCCTTTTGGTGTGCACGTTTATGTGTAAATGTGTATCTGCCAGGAAGATTTCAATTTAGTTAATACTAAACCATGATAATTATGTAACTCCAGGTTTTTTATATATTTGCCATTCCCTTCCTTCCTATGAAAATTTTTAGGATAAATTTCCC
>NW_027989385.1:0-201 GCF_054177405.1 Leptonychotes weddellii
AATGTGGGAAGAGACCTATTGTGCTAAATATTTTTTGACCCAAATAAAACTTAAGTGTTGGCTGAGCTGCCAAAAAGTCTCTGAAGAGCTTGCTGAGCAGATGTGGGAAGGGCCTGGGCTGGGGAGAGCACCACAGGTGTCATTCAGGGAAGGGGAACTCGGTTTCACAGTTGCCCCCAGGGCCTTTGGGTGCCTTTCTAT
>NW_027989386.1:0-201 GCF_054177405.1 Leptonychotes weddellii
TCGGTGTCCCTAACCACAGCTTCTTAGTAAGCAGCTCCGACTCTGGCCCCACCAGGCCAGGGTGTGGCCTGCGCTGTTCCGTGTGTGACATGGAGGTGCCCCTGCGCTGGGAGATCCCTTTGTTAAGTCACGGATGAATCAAGACCCCAAGTGCCTGCAGGCGTCCTGGGGATACAGAGGAATCAAAGATGAAACCATCCG
>NW_027989387.1:0-201 GCF_054177405.1 Leptonychotes weddellii
TAAATTTCTACTTAATAAACATTGAACTGGTTGTCCGTTAGCCATTATCTTTTTTCTAAGTTTTTATTTATTTATTTATTTTTTATTCTTATGTTAATCCCCATACATTACATCATTAGTTCTAGATGAAGTGTTCCATGATTCATTGTTCGTGCACAACACCCAGTGCTCCATGCAGAACGTGCCCTCCTCAACACCCAC
>NW_027989388.1:0-201 GCF_054177405.1 Leptonychotes weddellii
GGTAACAGATGCAGCCAGGGACAGATCAGCTCTAGGAAATCCCGGGTAAGGGACCTGGGGGATGTCACACTGAGAATGATGTCCAAGGACAGACAAATTCAGAAGGCAGCAGGGTCTCAGGGCCAGTAGTGCCAGTCCTGGGGGCGGACTGGGTGATTTCGAAGGCTATGTGACCTGAGGAGAGATTGAATCCGTGGAGAG
>NW_027989389.1:0-201 GCF_054177405.1 Leptonychotes weddellii
CCGGGTTATTAGAAAGGATGCAAGTGAACAGCCAGCTGAAGAGGTCCACGGGGCGAGGTCTGGGCAGGTGCCGAGCACAGGAGCTCCGAAGTGCGTGGCGCTCGGTGCGCCATCCCCGTGTGGACGTGTTCACCACCCGGAAACTCTCCACACCGCTCCACTTAGGAATTGTAGGGAGGTTCCGTTATGCAGGCGTGAGCG
>NW_027989390.1:0-12204 GCF_054177405.1 Leptonychotes weddellii
GTTCCATGATTCATTGTTTGTGCATAACACCCAGTGCTCCATGCAGAACGTGCCCTCCTCAATACCCACCACCAGGCCAACCCATCCTCCCACCCCCCTCCCCTCTAGAACCCTCAGTTTGTTTTTCAGAGTCCATCGTCTCTCATGGTTCGTCCACCCCTCCGATTTCCCCCGCTTCATTCTTCCCCTCCCGCTACCTGGAAGAACAAATATTGTTAAAATGTCTATACTACCCAAAACAATCTATGGATAAAATGCAATCTCTATCAAAATACCAACAGTATTTTTCACAGAACTAGAACACACAATCCTAAAATCTGTATGGAACCTCAAAGGACCCTGATTAGTCAAAACAACCTTGAAAAAGAAAAACCTGGAGGTATCACAATTCCAGATTTTAAGTTATATTGCAAAGTGGTAGTAAGTAAAACAGCATGGTACTGGCATAAAAATGGACACATAGATCAATGGAATAGAACAGAAAACCCACAAATAAATCCACAATTATATGGTCAATTAATCTTCAACAGAGGAGGAATGAAGGTACATTGGCCAAAAGATAGTCTTTTCAAAAACTGGTGCTGGGAAAATTGGACAGTCACATGCAAAAGAATGAAACTGGACCATTCTCTTTCACTATACAGAAAAATAAACTCAAAATGGGTTAAACCTAAATGTGAGAACTGAAACCATAAAAATCCTTGAAGAGGGCACAGGCAGTAATTTCTCTGACGTTGGCCATAGCAACTTATCTTTCTAGATATATCTCCTGAGGCACTGGGAAAAAAATAAAACAAACTATTGGGACTACGTCAAAATAAAAAGTTTCTGCACAGCAAAGGAAACAATCAACAAAACTAAAAGGTAATCCATGGCATCAGAGAAGACATCTACAAATGGCATAGCCAATGAAGGGTAGTATCTAAAATATATAAAGAACTGATACAATTCAACTCAAAACATAATCCCATTAAAAAGTGGGCAAAAGACATGAACAGACACTTCTCCAAAGAAAACATACAGACGGGCAACAGACACATGAAAAGATGCTCAACTGCACTCAGCATCAGGGAAATGCAAATCAAAACTACAATGAATTATCACCTCACACCTGTCAGAATGGTTTAAAAAACAAGAGATGATGAGTGTTCATGAGGATGTGGAGAAAAACACTTGTGCACTGTTGGTGAGAATGCAAACTGGTGCAGCCACTATGGAAAACAGTATGGAGGTTCCTCAAAAAATTAAAAATAGAGCTACCTTATGATCTAACAATTTTACCACTGGTTATTACCCCCCCAAAATACAAAAACACTAATTCAAAGGGATTCATGCACCTCTATGTTTATTGCAGCGTTAGCATTATTTACAAGAGCCAAACTATGGAAGCAGCCCAAATGTTCATCCATGGATGGATGGATAAAGAAGATATGAGATTATATATATATATAATATATATAATATATAATAATAATAATTATATATATATAATTATATATAATGCAACATTATTCAGCCATAAAAAAAGAATGAAATCTTGCCATTTGCAACAACATGGATCGACCTAGAGACTATGATGCTAAGTGAAATAAATCAGACAGAGAAACAAGTACCATATGATTTCACTCATATGTGGAATTTAAGCAGCAAAACAAATGAACAAAGGAGAAAAAAGAGAGAGCGACAAACCAAGAAACAGCCTCTTAATTATAGAGAATAAACTGATGGTTGTCAGAGGGGAGGTGGGTGGGGAGGTGGGTGAAAAATAAATCAAAGTAGTCCAGAGCTGCCCCAAACCTGGAGGGTGGAACATCCTAAAACTGGCCATCACTCTGCTCCTCCAGTGGCTGACAGCTTAGCCTATAACATATTACCATGAATAGTAGGCCCCCGAGACTGAAATGAAATGTGACTTTGTGAATAGAGTGTGGGCTCTGGAGTCAGAAACTCTGCTGGGTGTTGGCTGGGTGACTTCAGATGTCTCAGTCTTGAAGGGTTTAATTGTAAATATTACTAAGGATTAAATAAGTTTGTACATGTAAAGTATGTATCTACTACAAAGCCTTATAGTTATAATAAAACTATAAGGTTTTATTACTCCCCTGATTCTCCACAGTGGCTTGAAATCCCATTCACTGTCTCTTTCTTCCTAGCACCACAGACCTCTTGACTTTTCCTTACTATCTAACCCCAACATCTGGGCTTCACTGGTTCATCATCCATTTGTTTCAAGGCCCTCCTTTTAAATAGATTTAGGAATTTTTCTCATTTCTAATTATTAAACATTTATTAAGCGCCTATTCCATAGGACGTTCTCTGCCTCAAGAGTTACAAGGATGAAGGAAATACAGTCTCTGGCCTCAAAATCTCTGGAAAATTAGAACTTATTCCAGAGTCCAGATAGAGTAAATTCCCTTCCAAATTCATAAGTTTAAAGTCCTCTAACATATTCTGAAATCTTCCCAGTCTCTTGGTCCTCCTCTTCCTTTCTTCTTGCCTCTCTAAAGTTCCAGTTCTTTGTTATGACATAGATTCTGGAACCTTCATAGGCCACACTCCTGTAGTCTGCTTAGGTCTGATCAACCTAAGTCACACAGTTCCTCTGCAACCCTCTGCATGCTTGTCTACAAGGGCCTCCCCCACATTCAATTTCATACTGCTCAGAAACAGTGATCTTGGAGTGTTCCTTTTATCTTGATCTCCCTCTGACAAAAGAAATCCAGATGACACAGAATCCACTGAAGACAATACCTGGAAAATGGCAGTCTTGGGTATGGACTGACTCCCTCTCTAAGACCTCCCTGACCCTACTGACTCAGAAGTCTTCTCTTCAGAGACTTTAACACACTGCTTTATCTTACTTGCCTGCTTTCTTTCAAATTCAATATCCTTTCTTTCACTCTCACTGATTCCTCTGGGAGCCTGGGGAAAACAACCCACAATTAACTAAACTCCAGAGTAAGAATACTGATTTCTCCTTTGGTTTCAGGAGTTTGAACTACTAAAAGAAAATAACCATCCTCTGGAATAATAGGAAAATTCCTTAGCCTGTTATCTCACTTCTGGTAATACTACTCACTTTATAATCTGCCTCAACACTTCCTCTTATTTTCCTCATAAATGGAGTGGATCTTCTTCTGTCCAATAGCCAGAGCACAAGAGACTTGCTCCAAGTACTCCACCTTGTTAGCCCTTCCTCCCCTAAGGATTACTTCGTATCAGTTATGAAATTCTGACTTGCATAAAAGATTCCAAACTATTTACTATTCATTTTAGTGGTCCATTAGGAGCAAATCTCTGAAGGTTGTTTTTTGGGGAAAATTTTCTCACATGATCTAACATCTGAAAGATTTGGTAGACATTTGCCCAATTTTCCCCAATTGGAGGTGTGTCATTACATGTTGAGATGAATTCATCTATTGCTTTCCTGCAGCAGCCTTAATCTTAGTGTAATTAATTTTCTTAACCCTTCATAGTCAATTGTCTTCAGCATTTTTCACTGTCACAGACAGATTTATGATTCCTTTGTTCATTCATTCATTCCTCCCTTCCTCCTTCTTCCCTTCCTACCTCTTTTCTTTTTCTCTTTCTCTTTCTCCCTTCCTTCCTCCACTCCACTCCTTCCTTCCTTCCTTCCTTCCTTCCTTCCTTCCTTCCTTCCTTCCTTCCTTCTTTCCTTCCTTCCTGCTGCTTGCCTGCCTGCCTTTCTTCTCCCAAAGGCTCCTTAGTGTCATTTCTTCATAACCATAGCAAGATATCTAATTAAGATATGTCTCTCGAATTATACATAAACAGATATAGGTTAGGCAGTTTCAGCATTCTTTCTCCTATTAATCAAAGTAACAGTCATCACAACTGTCTTATCATGAGGGGCTTTGTGGATGATGACTGCAAGGTCTTTCCCAATGATAAGAAATTTATGCCATCTGCTGTGGTTTTCATTAATATGACCACCTTCAGTCAGGGTCCTCTAAAAGTTTTGATTGCTCACCCATGTAAAAATTTTTGCACACATATTATATATGTGTGTATATCATACACACATTCCAAATATATATAATAAACATACTACTGTAATAATATGTTTCAAAACAGAAAATCTAGAATTTTAAAGCTGTAATACAAAATTACATTAAAATAGAACTAATATTTTTTTCTCACACACCAGTGGATTGCTTTGCATATCACTGAATCCCTCTAGCCTTTTGCCTGCAGAGAGTAAGGGATTCAATTGAGGAGGAAATCTGTCACATTTTCCACTCTAAATCAAGAGTGCACAGCAATTGAGGTTCTTAGTATCTGACCAAAAAGACCAACATAAAAAGTGGGCAGGGGAAGGAATGTGGGGACAATAAATGGAGAAAATAAAGGAAGAAAGGAGTTCAGGTAGCAGAAAAGGGGGCAGAGGAGATACATCTATTTGGTGAAAAGAGAAAAGAGGTGACCAGAAGTTGTCTCTGATAATGGCCAGGTCTAAATAAGCAGGCCTACAGGTGAGGTTTTGTTGCAGAAATAACTTTGGCTGTCATCCTGACTCTACTGGGACTTGCCATTCTGGCTATTTTATTAACAAGATGGACACGGCGCAAGCAAAATGGTGAGTAACAAGTCAAAATGGAAATTCCCTGGGAAAGTCATAGTGGAAGTAATGCCAAGATTCAGTTTCAGTTTGTTTCTACTTATTAGATAACTAGAGACTTTGCCAATATTCTGGGAATCCATTTCAACACATGAATCAAAGAATCTTTGACCTACTAGTGATTTCCCCTGCATTTTTAAACTCCCAAAGCTCACATTACCAATAATGTCAACCCCCAAAAAAAGCAGATTGAGTTTAAAAATAGTAATAACAAGAATACTCTAAAATTATCTGAGTTCCAAGGGAAACTATATAAGGAATAAAAATGGAAAAGAAAAGATACTGTGCTAGTAGACACCACTAGTTAGCATTATATCAAAAGAGTTCAAGAATTTTAGTGACTTAATACTACAGAGATCATAAGAAGAAACAAATATAGAATAGTATTTGTCAATGAAACAGAGATGGGGCTCTTGTAGGCAATGACTTATTTCCATGCCACAAGGTCTCTCTTTCCAGGATTTTCCTCAGAATTTTCCCCACTCCCTTCTAGTCAGCTGCATCCCCCCCACCGACTGTCTATCTCATCTCAGCACCTATGAGCCCTCAGAGAATAAGTGTGGAGGAACAGGTAGAACTGGGCTGGCTGCAGGTGCTGGAAAAAGGTAGGAACCGTTAATACATCATATCAAGAAGGCCACTTTGGGAGCACAGAAGCACAGTTTAGAGTGAGGAGAGATGGGTTAGGAGGAAGAACATCTCTCACAAGTAACTAATAGTAATATTTTTGCTTGATTCTTCCACAGAAATTGATGTCTCAAGATACAGTTCAGAACAAAGTAAGTACTGAGACCCAGGAGGAAAGGAAAAATAGAAAGCATAATGGAATTTCCGTAAGTCAGGGACCAAGTCTGTCTTGTTTACCATTGTATTCCCAGCACCTTGCATAATGCATCATTCCATGAACAGAACTTCTAATTTACTGGGAGAAATCCACCGGAGATTTCTATGCAACACTGAGTGCCAAACTGAAATTGGGCAGAATAAATTAATAGGGGGTAGGTCTGCATGATTCTGAGGCTCTCTTCAGATGCCTCCTGTGGAGCAGCAACAGGAATACCAAGTCATGAAAACAGCAGATTCCTCGGGCAGTGGAATAGAAGGTCTATTTCTGGTAGTGAAGAGGGCCTCAGCAAGGTGGCTGGGTAGAAGAATCGAATGTAGCAGGAATAATAAAAGAGTAAACACAACTAAGATGATTATGATTGAGAAGAGCACCAAGTTCAAGATGTGAAGATGTGAAGCAGATTTTCCATGGCAATGTCTAGTGAGATGCCAGAATTGCTGAAAGATAGCCCAGGATTAATAAGAGAAGGAAAACAGGAGCTAAGTGCTGGAGCACCAAGAAGGAAAAGCAATTTGAGGCCCCTCCTGATTACTATTTAGTCTAGTGAAACTGGTGACTGGCACAGTCACTCATCATCTGCTCCAGCTATGCAGTCCCTAGTTCCTGCAAAGTAAATTAATTCCCATCATCATTCATTTTAGGGGTTTTATCTCTACTTTAGCTCTCAGAGTCTTAAAGTCCCACTCCTTTTCAAGAAGCAAAACCATGAAGCACTCTCTCTTTTTTACTCCAGGTGCTGGTCTTCTGGACTATGAGGATGGTAGAGGTAAATAGATTAGGAACTACTACAGAATTAATGGGGGGATGTGTTCTTTAGAGAACAAAATAAACTCATCTCCCTTTGAGCACAATTTGTTAGGTCAGCACACCTTTTACTTATAATATCCAACTGCCAATCCATCTTTATATATATATATGTATGTGTGTGTGTGTGTGTATACACATGATTTTGCATTTTTCTCAGAAAAGGCAAGTATGTCCCCTTCCTAAGACATCAAAAAAATTATTTCCAACTCCTGTTTATACCAGGATCTTGGAAAGGCTAAGAAACCTCTCTGAACAATTTCCTAGATGTGTAAAATAGGGATAAAGAACATAATTCATGGGTTGTCATGAAGACTGCATAATATACATGAAAAGACACAGTAAGCTATAAAGCACAATAGGTGAGCACAACTTATATTATTATCTTCATTTTAGAAGATGAAATTGATGGTATTCAAAAGTTTAAGAGACTTACCTAAATTCACCTAGCAAAAAAAGGAGTTGGATAGTAAATCCAGGTTTGTGGCCCCGAGTTCTTATATTCTCACATGACACTATCCCCACTTGGTTAAGACAAAAAAAGCTCATTTTAAACTGAATTTCAGTATTTGTTGTTAGTATTATTAATATTAATCTAATTAATTGATTAATATTAATCAAATCAGGACATGTAATCTGACAATGCAAAAATAATAATAAAGCTTATTTGAAATAAAACATCCAGAAATCTAATGGTTCTAAGTAGATTCCAAGACACCCTACTTTTTTATAAGGACACACACATACACATACACACCATACAAGCATAAAGATTCACATTTCCAAAAGGAGAGAGGAGACAGCTTGGTCAGTCTGCTTGCTGTCATGCCCCACACTTGGCCTCTTGGTCCATGCCTCCTCCTCTTACTTCTATGATTCATCTGTCATGAACAACAGAGTGAGGAACCATGGCATCCTCTCTTCCTTTCCTGAAATGGAATCCAAAGGAAATGGGAACATCTAGGAAAGGAGAAAATTCCTACTATTTGGATTTAGACATATGATGAAATATTTCTTGATGAGCTGTTAGTAAACTTAATCTGTTTTTTTCCCCCAAAAGATGTTCCCCCTCGGAGATCTAAAAGAGGAAGAGGTAAACAGATTTTCACCTAGTAAGAAAAAAATGTAGACATATTGTCAAGGTAGAATCTCATTATGTTTTCATCTTGTCTTTTAGGATTCCTGCATTTGTATTCAACAGAAAGTGGTAAATAAATTAGATATTGATTTGTTAAGAAATTAATACAGACATCTATTTATGAGAAATTAAGAATCTTATGTTTTTCCTTCAATCCTTTAGACACTTCACATGATGAACAAGGTAAGTATATTTAGAGATTATGGTAAAATTAAAGGAAAATCAATGTTTTTTTCCTGTTACAACATGAGGGGCTGTAAAACCTAGGTAAAAAGAGAGGAAACCAAAGTAATGTATAGAGGATTCTGAGAAGTATTCAGAAATGTTCACCTTCACACCATGAGGTATCTTCCCCCCCCCAGTACTACCCAATTCCTCTTTTATCCACCTCCTAATCAACTAAAAGTAATCTGAATACTCAAGAAAAATTTAATATCCCAGAACTCAGGAATATTAGCTACTCAGTGTGCCTTTTTAATATAAATGTTAAGATATGGAAGAATAAATCCCCGAAAACTCATCACATTAAGGTTTGACTTGTGCACTGAAATTCCAGGAGCCCAAGGAAGGGCTCCTCTTGTCTACTGCTGTCATTTACATCTCATGTTTCTTGGGAAACAAACCTCCTCAGAATAGTTAATCATCACAACACTACATTAAATCAGTGCAAGAAGCTACCCAAATGTGATAAATGTAAGGGTACACAGATAAGTAAAATGCAACTATAAACAAAGGGAGAGAATTAACATGCATTCAGTATCTCCTATGTGCTGGCCACTTTTGTGGACGTTTTTCATTTTATTTTAATATCTACAAATGACACTGTGAACCACAAAGAATGAAGCCCCTGTGGCTGCTCAAGGCCTCTACAGGTTGCTTTAGTACAAATTAGAGAGAATGTTCCTTTCTCTAGGCAGATGCAGCCTCACTCAAGGA
Organism: Leptonychotes weddellii; assembly: GCF_054177405.1. Lineage (NCBI taxonomy): Eukaryota > Metazoa > Chordata > Mammalia > Carnivora > Phocidae > Leptonychotes > Leptonychotes weddellii. Next base: position 8,365 of record NW_027989390.1, read on the forward strand.
CACTGCTGGGATTTCAGTCCCCAAATCCCTCTGTGCAGTGAACAATCTATGCAACCATAATATAGTGTCCTGAAGATATAGGAATGGTATCTCACTCTTAACATGTCCAAAACCCAAGTCCTGATCCTGTCACATACAGATACCACACTGGCATTCCCTCAATTGCTCAGGCCATCAACGTCTTTAACTTCTTTCTCTCACTCTCCTCAGACAATCCACCAGCAAATCCCATACTCATTACTTTCTCATTATATTTCAAATTAGATCACTTTTCACCATGATGAAAATCTTAGCCCAAGCATCAACATCTCTTGCCTCAACTATTTCAGCTGACCCCTAACTGGTTTCTTTCTACTCTTGCCCTCTTATAGTCTATTTTCCTCATCAGAAAGGATACTCCTTAACAAGCAGTTCTTAAATCAATTAACTTACTATACATTGTTATCCCTAATAAAAGAAATGTAAACATGAAAAATGTTAATGACTTGCCCAAAGCCACAGGGCTTGCAAGTGACTCAACCTGATAGAAATATAGAATTGTCTGACTTTAGATTTCATGTACCTTATTTTTAAACAATTTAGTAATATCTTACTAATTTCCTGCTATGGATCTTTAGTGTAGAGTCTGCAATCTTAGCTTCTTTCTATTCCAGTCTACCTTTGCATTCTTAGGGAAAACTTGGATCAGTAAGCATTTTATTGTGGTCTAAATAAACCATAATTTAAAATTCATAAAGCCAAATGACAACTTATTTCTTTGATTTCCCAGTCACTCTAAGGTGGCCCTATGAAGCTCAATCATCTTGTTTCTAAGTTCCCAAGCTCTACCAGTCTGCCCTCTATCACTTCTGGACATGGAAATATAAATTCGCTGGTCAGCTAGAGACTACAAAAATCTTCTGACAGGAAAATATTGGGCAAAGTCATTATATCAGTTTAGGTGCATGAAATTTAGTACTTAAATTTTGATATTTAAATATATCACAAGTTATATTTTAAAGTTGTCATGACAATTCAAAATTTTGAAATGCACTGAATTTATTTTTAATATTACTAAGTTTTACAGCAAATGTCAGTGAGGCACATGAAAATGTTCAGCACCCTTGGTATTTTTCTGTTTTCAAAATATCCACAGAACCAGGAGAAACAAGTAATAATAGTGTAAACCAGAAGGTTTCATGTGTCTTGGACTTAATCCCATCACAATAACACCCAAGTATGGCAGGAAAACATTCATTTTCAGAGAAAAAAAAAACACATTGTCATTACATTTCCAGGTAGATCTTTACTTATACTTTAGTAAAATACCAAATTAGACAATTATACAACATAATTTGTCATTTCCATTCTGTATTATTTATTTTTACACTTTCATGAAAACAAGAGTGATAGCATGAGGAGTTTTCATGTAATTTGCTTTGTCTGTCTCCAGATCTTTTAGACAATGTTTCCATGACATTACTAAGTGATAAGTTTTAGGTGATAGGATGCACATCCAATCACAATATATATGTGTGTGTGTGTATTCATTATAATTTGCCATCTCTTCATTAAACTTGAACTCTCAATAAGTTGAGTAAATATTTTGCCATTTTTTCTCTTACTTGACCTCAACTTATTTTATAACTAGTATGTTCTTCTGTTTCAGCGTTTCTTTCCATGTATAGTTTATTATCTCTTCTCCCTACATATTTACCTTTATTAACCTTCACCTGCTTTTTCATGTCATTTGACTCATAAATTAAGTCATGAGAAGATTTTGCCTCTAGTTTCTTGCCTACTTGGATATTTGAGGGCATTGATTGGGTAATTCTCTGTAATGATATTGAAACTACAGAAATAGAAAATCCAAACTGATTTTTCTTGGTTTCATTTGTGTTTTTAGAGGGATCCAAAGGAGATTACAGTAAGTATTCTCTTGTTTTTCAACAAAAATTTGCTTCCCATTAGAAACGTTTCCCTAGATTGTAAATGCTTTGAGAAAAGAGAAATGCCATCAGTTCATATGAATACTAAGTAATAAAGTCTCCTAGTGCTGATTTAGGATAGTCTGTCATTAACATACTGTCAGTTTCTAAACTTGGTCTGCTGGTTTCCAAACTGACTGAGAGGAAAGGAAAAAAAAAAGAGGAAATGATGAGTGATGGAAAAGGGAAGTGATAGAAATAAAGGAGGAGAAGAGGAAAGGAGAAGAAAGGAAAGAGGTGGGGAAGGGATGAGGACAAAGAAATGTAAGCCACAAATTTTCATAGGTATAGCATCTGTCTACTAAAAGCTGAAATCCTTTATAGAGATGGAAGGGATGGAGTTGATGGGAGTGGCCTCCGATCCCACCACTGGGTCAGTAGGTCTCCCAGGGCCAGGGCTGCAATTCCTGAGAGGAGGTCACAGTGATTGATATGAAAGGTCAATGATCCAAATTCTGATGATTCACCTCATGTTTCTGTGTGTGTGTTTTAGCACCATCAGCCAACTCCCTAGGTAAGTTCCTTGTGGCTTTTCTACTATCATATGGTTTGTACGTCCTGTAGTTTGTGTATGTTTTTTTCTTTTTCTATATCTTAAAAGAAGTTTTTAAACTAAAGTACAAAAATAATTGACACTTGTAAATCCATATGCTAGATTTGACAACTGATATTTTGTAATATTTCTCAAATGACAGGTAATATAGAAATCCCTTTTATCCCCATCCCTACACACATTCCACTCTCCCCTTTTCACAAACTCTTATAAATATACCATAAATCTTTTAAGTTTATTTTTGTCTATTTATATAATCTTTATGTATCACTGAACAATAATATTATTTTGTATATATTTGTTTAAAAACTTTACTAAAATGACATCATTCTGAAAGTATCATTACAACTTGCTTTTTTCCCCAAAAATATTGTAATATTGAAAACATACAGAAATCCAGGTTACACATTTTAATTGTTAAATAAATATCCCAACTTACGAACATATTTTTCCTATTCTTTCACCTACTGATGTGTTCTCAATGTGTTTAATTTCTGCTATCATAAATAATGCTGCAAAATGTCCTTAAATAATTTGAAAAATAGTTTATCCCGGGTACACACCCTGAAATGGGATTAATGACTCTCAGTGTGCATGAACATTTATGTAACTTAAGCACATTTTTACTTTACTAGTTGTTGTTTAATTGAATTCCACATAGGAGGCACTCCAAAATCTGTAAAAGTTTCCCATTTCTCTGCATCAGTAACAACCCCAATTTTGTCATATTTTCACCTTATTGCCACTTGGATAAGTGTAAAATTTTTAATTTGCATTTTCCTGCTAACTCCTGAAACTGAGTATCTTATATGTTTACTGCCTACTTAGGCTTCACCTTATACGAATTGTTCATTTAGTTTACCCATTTACCCATTAGGTTATTGATTTGTAGAAATTCTTTGTAACTATGAAAGCTAATCTTTTATATTTTGTTAAATATTTGCAAATACCTTCTCCAATACTATCTCTTACTTTTTTTTAAAATTTTATTATGTTATGTTAGTCACCATACAATACATCATTAGTTTTTCATGTGATCATCCACGATTCATTGTTTTCATATAACACCCAATGTTCGATGCAATACGTGCCCTCCTTAATACCCATCACAAGGCTAACCAATCCACCCTCCCCCTCCCCTCTAAAACCCTGTTTGTTTCTCAAAGTCCATAGTTGCTCATGGTTCATCTCTCCCTCCGATTTCCCTCTCTTCATTTTTCCCTTCCTTCTCCTAATGTCCTCCATGCTATTCCTTATGTTCCACAAATAAGTGAAACCATATGATAATTGACTTTCTCTGCTTGACTTATTTCACTTAGC
>NW_027989391.1:0-1044 GCF_054177405.1 Leptonychotes weddellii
CTTCTTATCCGCAAACAGATTCCCGTTGTCCTTTTATGCTGCCAGGCAGCTCTCCGCTACCCAGATGGCCAGAAACAGATTCTTCCCTCCCATATTTCCTTGGAGGGCGGGACAGTAGAGCTTGATAGATGGCATGGAAGCAGTTTCCTTTATGACCTTCCCTTTCCTTGATTTCTGACACTCCCATCACATTGCAGTGGTCACCTTGGGAAGTATGGGTACATGTCTTATGTCGTGTTAGGATGGGAAATTTGGCTAACGCCTGGGTAATCTGAAAGGACTTTCTTGCCGTTTGGGTATCGACTTCCTGTGTAGCTTACAACGTGTGCTTTTGTATCCCTCTTCTTGCCTTCTTACCTGCTTTCTCCTTGTCCCAAATGGGCCACTCAGGTGCTGTTCAGAGAATTGTTTTATTGTTCAACTGCAAAGGTAAAGCGTATGATGCAAGGAATTCCAAGATGAGATTGCTGGGATGTTGACAATAAGCCCTTGTAGATAAGCAGAGGGAAAATTTTTAATTAAAACTAATTAACATGAAATTGGAGTTTCTGGTCATTAATTGTGCAGTCTGATTTAAATTTCGGAAACTCCTTAGGTCTTGCACTAGTGATTGAATCTGTGGGAACAAGGATATTCATGGTTTTTTGTCTTTGCAAGTGACTTTGCTCTGACTTTTCTGCACAACTTTTATTTTCACTCTGGAATTAGACTGAGCTAATAGGCCCGGGGATAGAAGCAAGGGATGAAGTGGAGAAATGAAAAACTTAGCGATACCTCCCTGGAGCACAAGAACCAAAGTTTTCTAGGTGTCCCGCATCCTCTTCCTTCCTAGCAAAGAAAGCAATTCTGTGAGGTATGAATGGCCTTTGTGAACTGTTCCAGAACCACTGAAGGCATTTTCAAGAACAGCATTTCTTCCCTTTGGGCTCCCCAGTGTCTCCAGGAGGAGAGCAGAGGCCTCAGGACAAGCAGGCCCCCCGGGGGCCGGGGGCAGAGGCGGCCTGCCTTCCAGGTCCCGGTCTTGCTGGAGGTAGGACTGCCAAG
>NW_027989392.1:0-201 GCF_054177405.1 Leptonychotes weddellii
TTTTTTTTTTTTAAAGATTTTATTTATTTATTTGACAGAGAGAGACACAGCGAGAGAGGGAACAGAAGCAGGGGGAGTGGGAGAGGGAGAAGCAGGCTCCCCGCAGAGCAGGGAGCCCGATGCGGGACTCGATCCCAGGACCCTGGGATCATGACCTGAGCTGAAGGCAGTCGCTTAACCAACTGAGCCACCCAGGCGCCC
>NW_027989393.1:0-201 GCF_054177405.1 Leptonychotes weddellii
CAAACGATGGCCCTGCTTAGTCCCCGTGAATACAGCAATGAACAGAAATAGAAGAACTTGCCTTCATGGGGCTTACCTATGAGGAGGGAAGACAGACCCTAAGCAAGTACCCATCCTCTCTTCCTCCACATGGTAGATTTTCTTGCTTACCCACAGTGCTGTGGAAAATAGGTGGCCATGGGATAGGGACATGGGAATTTG
>NW_027989394.1:0-201 GCF_054177405.1 Leptonychotes weddellii
CTGGGGCGCCTGGGTGGCTCAGTCGTTAAGCGTCTGCCTTCAGCTCAGGTCATGATCCCAGGGTCCTGGGATCGAGCCCCGCATCGGGCTCCCTGCTCGGCGGGAAGCCTGCTTCTCCCTCTCCCACTCCCCCTGCTTGTGTTCCCTCTCTCGCTGTGTCTCTCTCTGTCAAATAAATAAATAAAATCTTTAAAAAAAAAA
>NW_027989395.1:0-201 GCF_054177405.1 Leptonychotes weddellii
TTTTTTTTTTTAAAGATTTTATTTATTTATTTGACAGAGAGAGACACAGCGAGAGAGGGAACACAAGCAGGGGGAGTGGGAGAGGGAGAAGCAGGCTTCCCGCGGAGCAGGGAGCCCGATGCAGGGCTCGATCCCAGGACTCTGGGATCATGACCTGAGCCGAAGGCAGACGCTTAACGACTGAGCCACCCAGGCGCCCCA
>NW_027989396.1:0-201 GCF_054177405.1 Leptonychotes weddellii
CTTTTTCATTTTGCGGGTGGTTTCATTTGCTGTGCACAAGCTTTTTAGTTTGATGTAGTTCTTTTTTTTTATTATGTTAATCACCATACATTACATCATTAGTTTTTGATGTAGTGTTCCATGAGTCATTGTTTGCGTGTAACACCCAGTGCTCCATGCAGAACGTGCCCTCCTTAATACCCATCACCAGGCTAACCCAGG
>NW_027989397.1:0-201 GCF_054177405.1 Leptonychotes weddellii
GTTTTTTTTTTTTTTTTTAAAGATTTTATTTATTTATTTGAGAGAGAGAGAATGAGAGAGAGCACATGAGAGTGGGGAGGGTCAGAGGGAGAAGCAGACTCCCTGCTGAGCAGGGAGCCCGATGCGGGACTCGATCCAGGGACTCCAGGATCATGACCTGAGCCGAAGGCAGTCGCTTAACCAACTGAGCCACCCAGGCGC
>NW_027989398.1:0-201 GCF_054177405.1 Leptonychotes weddellii
TGGGGCGCCTGGGTGGCTCAGTTGGTTAAGCGACTGCCTTCGGCTCAGGTCATGATCCTGGAGTCCCTGGATCGAGTCCCGCATCGGGCTCCCTGCTCGGCAGGGAGTCTGCTTCTCCCTCTGACCCTCCCCCCTCTCATGCTCTCTCTCTCTATCTCATTCTCTCTCTCAGATAAATAAATAAAATCTTTAAAAAAAAAA
>NW_027989399.1:0-201 GCF_054177405.1 Leptonychotes weddellii
ACTACTGGACGATGGAAAATGAATGGAGGATTTCTCATAGCTGAGAAAGCTGAACACCAAAAACCTGCAATAGAGGGTGATAAAGAGGAGAAAAGTAAACCAATTTATACCATAAGCCCCATAAAAATTTAGGAGTCAATGTCACCACATATAGTAAATCACAGGTAAAGTATGGGGCTGAAAATATAAGCATTGGCTGAA
>NW_027989400.1:0-201 GCF_054177405.1 Leptonychotes weddellii
TTTTTTTTTTTCTTTTTTTTTTTTTTTATTCTTATGTTAATCCCCATACATTACATCATTAGTTCTAGATGAAGTGTTCCATGATTCATTGTTCGTGCACAACACCCAGTGCTCCATGCAGAACGTGCCCTCCTCAATACCCACCACCAGGCCAACCCATCCTCCCACCCCCCTCCCCTCTAGAACCCTCAGTTTGTTTTT
>NW_027989401.1:0-201 GCF_054177405.1 Leptonychotes weddellii
AATGTGGGAAGAGACCTATTGTGCTAAATATTTTTTGACCCAAATAAAACTTAAGTGTTGGCTGAGCTGCCAAAAAGTCTCTGAAGAGCTTGCTGAGCAGATGTGGGAAGGGCCTGGGCTGGGGAGAGCACCACAGGTGTCATTCAGGGAAGGGGAACTCGGTTTCACAGTTGCCCCCAGGGCCTTTGGGTGCCTTTCTCT
>NW_027989402.1:0-1044 GCF_054177405.1 Leptonychotes weddellii
TTTTTTTTTAAGATTTTATTTATTTATTTGAGACAGAGAGAATGAGAGACAGAGAGCATGAGAGGGAGGAGGGTCAGAGGGAGAAGCAGACTCCCTGCCGAGCAGGGAGCCCGATGCGGGACTCGATCCCAGGACTCCAGGATCATGACCTGAGCCGAAGGCAGTCGCTTAACCAACTGAGCCACCCAGGCGCCCAGAGCAATTTTAGGTTTACAACAAAATTGAGAGGGAAGTACAGAGATTTTCCTTATACCCCTCTCTGACACATGCATCACCTCCCCATATCAACACTGTGCTTACACCCTTTATTTATTTAGATATTTAAATGCATATCTATTCTACATCATGTATCTGACCTTTCTACTATCTACAATCTTTGGGGGCTACTCATTTTTTCCTGGTTGGTAATATGGATTGTGAGCTCATTGCCTGACTTTAATTAGTGGGAATCCTAACTTGTGAATCCTAACTTGTGAACTGACCTTTTTTCTTCCAGAGAAAACTACCTTGAATCACTTCAGCCCCACCTGGAGTGTCTGGGTTCAGCACAGCAAACCCAGGCTTTCCTTCCCAATGCTCAAGTCAGGCCCCAAACCATTTTCTTAACTATTGACAAGTGCCCCTAAACAATTCAACTCCGACAGGCACCAGCTCCAAGTCACTCTGACTCTAGCTCACATGTCCTGTTCTTATTTTGTTGATTAAATTAAATTAATTAATTTAAATTTTTGGAAGGCAAGATCTTTGAAGATTTCCCATGCCCCTAGTGAGGCCAGAAATGTCGTGATGGTTCATCATTTACAGCCTTTGGTTACTCTGCAATAAATGAGTTTCTTGGAGCCCCTAGTAAGTCTTATCACTAGAAGTAGACCTAAAATATCTTTTAGTAAAAAAAAAAATGCATCCAGTACAATGCCATTTTTATAAAAATAAGTTCTCTCTAGTTATCCATTTTCTATATGTATATATGCACAGAAAGATGCCTGGAATTTATGCTCATCTGACATGAATTATGGCTATTTCTTTTTATTTATTTATTTATTT
>NW_027989403.1:0-201 GCF_054177405.1 Leptonychotes weddellii
TTTTTTTTTTTTTTTAAAGATTTTATTTATTTATTTGAGAGAGAGAGAATGAGAGACAGAGAGCATGAGAGGGAGGAGGGTCAGAGGGAGAAGCAGACTCCCTGCTGAGCAGGGAGCCCGATGCAGGACTCGATCCCAGGACTCCAGGATCATGACCTGAGCCGAAGGCAGTCGCTTAACCAACTGAGCCACCCAGGCGCC
>NW_027989404.1:0-201 GCF_054177405.1 Leptonychotes weddellii
CGTTGTAAATGGCAAGATTTCAGATTTTATTTATTTATTTGAGAGAGAGAGGGCATAAGCCAGGGGAGGGGCAGAGGGAGAGGGAGAAACTGACTCCCCGCTGAGCAGGGAGCCCGATGCAGGGCTCGATCCCAGGATCATGGGATCACGACCTGAGCTGAAGGCAGATGTTTAACTGACCAAGCCACCCAGACGCTCCTG
>NW_027989405.1:0-201 GCF_054177405.1 Leptonychotes weddellii
TCTTTTTTTTTTTTTTAAAGATTTTATTTATTTATTTGAGAGAGAGTGAGAGAGAGAAAGAGCACAAGAGTGGGGAGCAGGAGAGGGAGAAGCAGACTCCCTGCCGAGCAGGGAGCCCGATGCGGGACTCGATCCCGGGACTCCAGGATCATGACCTGAGCCGAAGGCAGTCGCTTAACCAACTGAGCCACCCAGGCGCCC
>NW_027989406.1:0-201 GCF_054177405.1 Leptonychotes weddellii
GGGGGGAGTCTGCTTCTCCCTCTCCCTCTGCCCCTCCCCCTGCTTGTGCTCTCTCTCTGTCAAATAAATTTTTTTTTAAAAAGCCAAAAATCGATGGATTCTCTATACACTAATAAAGAAGCAGCAGAAAGAGAAATTAAGAAAATAATCCCATTTACAAATGCACCAAAAATAATAAAATACATTGGAATAAACTTAATC
>NW_027989407.1:0-201 GCF_054177405.1 Leptonychotes weddellii
TTTTTTTTTTTTTTAAAGATTTTATTTATTTATTTGAGAGAGAGAGACAGAGAGAGAGAGCACATGAGAGGGGGGAGGGTCAGAGGCAGAAGCAGGCTCCCTGCCGAGCAGGGAGCCCGATGCGGGACTCGATCCAGGGACTCCAGGATCATGACCTGAGCCGAAGGCAGTCGCTTAACCAACTGAGCCACCCAGGCGCCC
>NW_027989408.1:0-201 GCF_054177405.1 Leptonychotes weddellii
ACTACTGGACGATGGAAAATGAATGGAGGATTTCTCATAGCTGAGAAAGCTGAACACCAAAAACCTGCAATAGAGGGTGATAAAGAGGAGAAAAGTAAACCAATTTATACCATAAGCCCCATAAAAATTTAGGAGTCAATGTCACCACATATAGTAAATCACAGGTAAAGTATGGGGCTGAAAATATAAGCATTGGCTGCA
>NW_027989409.1:0-201 GCF_054177405.1 Leptonychotes weddellii
CGCCTGGGTGGCTCAGTTGGTTAAGCGACTGCCTTCGGCTCAGGTCATGATCCTGGAGTCCCGGGATCGAGTCCCGCATCGGGCTCCCTGCTTGGCAGGGAGTCTGCTTCTCCCTCTGACCCTCCTCCCTCTCATGCTCTCTGTATCTCATTCTCTCTGTCTCAAATAAATAAATAAAATCTTTAAAAAAAAAAAAAAAGA
>NW_027989410.1:0-201 GCF_054177405.1 Leptonychotes weddellii
TCTTCTTCTTTTTTTTTCTTAACATATATTGCATTATTTGTTTCAGAGGTACAGATCTGAGATTCAACAGTCTTGCACAATTCACAGCGCTTACCAGAGCACATACCCTCCCCAGTGTCTATCACCCAGTCACCCCATCCCTCCCACCCCACCCCCCACTCCAGCAACCCTCAGTTTGTTTCCTGCGATTAAGAATTCCTC
>NW_027989411.1:0-201 GCF_054177405.1 Leptonychotes weddellii
CCCCAGGGAGTGGTAGATGACTTCCACTAGGAGAAGTAGTAGGAAGTATGGATATAATGTGAGACTCAAGTCCGTGAATGAGGAGCAAGAAATTCACCACCTCATCTTCAGTCCCAACTGGTATGGGAGACAAATAGCTATTACCTGAGAATGCCATATGGAAATTGGGGTTTCAGGAGTGTCCCGGGTTTCAGTTAGCGC
>NW_027989412.1:0-201 GCF_054177405.1 Leptonychotes weddellii
GCAGCCTTGCTGGGGGAGAAGAGCTCTCCTCCTGGGCCCTGAGGACGAGTCTCCTGCCCCGGGGGGAGCTGCAGCGCCCGCGGGCCCTGAACTCCCACGCCGAGCCTGATGGAAGGGAAGTGAGCTGGGGACAGTGGTCACAGTGAGAGGCCTGCCCGAGTCCCAGACGCCTCTCCCTGCATCTCAGGCCACAGCCAGGAG
>NW_027989413.1:0-1044 GCF_054177405.1 Leptonychotes weddellii
AGAGGGAGAAGCAGGCTTCCCGCCGAGCAGGGAGCCCGATGTGGGACTCGATCCCAGGACCCTGGGATCATGACCTGAGCCGAAGGCAGACGCTTAACGACTGAGCCACCCAGGCGCCCCACCTGTTCAATATTTTCGACCTTCTCTTAGCAAAAGAGGAACACGTGCGAGCGTCTGCACCCACTGGCATCCGGCAGCACAGCCTCTGTCTCATCAAACCAGGAAAGGTCTGGTCGAGACGGCTAGTGAAGGAGTCGAGTCACTCCCGAACTGCGCTGCGTGATTGTTGGTCAGTGACTCTCAAAGGCCCACAGCGGACTCCGGGGTGGGAAGCCCGCCTTCTGTGCTGCCCGTGACGCCACAGAGTCCCACGGCGCCGTCCGAGGGGCAGCATCTGCGCTAGCGCCAAGCGCGGGAGCCCTCAACTGCCCTAACCTGTACCAGACCGCTCTAGGACACTTTACAGGTATGCTCTGTAATTCTCAGGGTTTTGAGGTTACTCCTCCAGACACATACAGATTCACTTGGACTGAAAAACAAAGTAAGATGTTCTTGCAGAGCAACCCGACCAGCTAATGGTTTCACAGCAAGGTGGGTTCTGCTGCTTAGGTGGTCTGCTGAACGCTTTCCCTAACTGGAAACGAAATCTGCAAGCTTGAGGTTTTAGGGAGAAATGGTAAAGCTTGCAGCAAAATAAAGAGCATCTTACTGTATACATGCCATGCTGATGAACGTGTACTCTGAGTCACAACCTTCCAGTTTCCCAGCCTCTCAGGACGAGGGTTTCCCAAGCTGCCGCTAAGTAGAAGGGCACCAGGTGTATGTAACGGTCCCGGAATAAGTCTTAGGAAAGCCTCTTATCCAAACTTCTGGAAACAGAGAACGTGAATGATCCTGCCGACTGAGCCAGGCACTACCAGCTCTTTGCTCCTATGGAGTGACCAGCAGACACACGACAGACGGTCATGCAGGGGCGAGGCCAGCAGGTGGCTCCTGGCTCGTAACTGGAAGGCGTTCAAAGCCTGGGGGATGCTGCCAGAAAGC
>NW_027989414.1:0-201 GCF_054177405.1 Leptonychotes weddellii
TTTTTTTTTAAAGATTTTATTTATTTATTTGACAGAGAAAGACACAGCGAGAGAGGGAACACAAGGAGGGGGAGTGGGAGAGGGAGAAGCAGACTCCCTGCCGAGCAGGCAGCCCGATGCGGGACTCGATCCCGGGACTCCAGGATCATGACCTGAGCCGAAGGCAGTCGCTTAACCAACTGAGCCACCCAGGCGCCCCCC
>NW_027989415.1:0-201 GCF_054177405.1 Leptonychotes weddellii
GCGGGGGAGGGTCAGAGGGAGAAGCAGACTCCCCGCCGAGCAGGGAGCCCGATGCGGGACTCGATCCCGGGACTCCAGGATCACGACCTGAGCCGAAGGCAGTCGCTTAACCGACTGAGCCACCCAGGCGCCCGCTGTCTTGAAATTCTTAAAAATTTGATCTTTTAACTTGTGTTTTTCCTGTGCAGTGTGATGGGACAG
>NW_027989416.1:0-201 GCF_054177405.1 Leptonychotes weddellii
GATCAAGTTACTTAACTTTAACTTGTCCATCTGGAGAACTATGATAACAGAATCAAATTCACAGAGTTGTTGGAAGGATTAATTGAACTGACAGTAAGTACATAATGGTGACTGTTATCACCATTAATTAATGGTGACTATTATTATTATTATTTATGCAGTTTTCCAATCATTACATTCAACCATAATTAGCAGTGGTGG
>NW_027989417.1:0-201 GCF_054177405.1 Leptonychotes weddellii
TTTTTTTTTTTTTTAAAGATTTTTATTTATTTATTTTGAGACAGAGAGAATGAGAGACAGAGAGCATGAGAGGGAGGAGGGTCAGAGGGAGAAGCAGACTCCCTGCCGAGCAGGGAGCCCGATGCGGGACTCGATCCTGGGACTCCAGGATCATGACCTGAGCCGAAGGCAGTCGCTTAACCAACTGAGCCACCCAGGCGC
>NW_027989418.1:0-201 GCF_054177405.1 Leptonychotes weddellii
TTTTTTTTTAAAGATTTTATTTATTTATTTGACAGAGAGAGACACAGCGAGAGAGGGAACACAAGCAGGGGGAGTGGGAGAGGGAGAAGCAGACTCCCTGCCGAGCAGGGAGCCCGATGCGGGGCTCGATCCCAGGACCCTGGGATCATGACCAGAGCCGAAGGCAGACGCTTAACGACTGAGCCACTCAGGCGCCCCTGT
>NW_027989419.1:0-201 GCF_054177405.1 Leptonychotes weddellii
ATGATACAAGTTCAACATACAAAAAACTGTTTTATTCCTAAATAGTTAGTTGAAGCCCCAAACTGGAAAATAAAGATTCAATTTGTGAAATAATCAAAATACATAATAATAAGGATGAATGATATTTACAAATCTTCCACTGAAAACTACAAAACATTGGAGACAAAATTTAAAAATAAATACATAAACCAAATACCATGA
>NW_027989420.1:0-201 GCF_054177405.1 Leptonychotes weddellii
AGATTTTTTTTTTTTTTTAAAGATTTTATTTATTTATTTGAGACAGAGAGAATGAGAGACAGAGAGCATGAGAGGGAGGAGGGTCAGAGGGAGAAGCAGACTCCCTGCCGAGCAGGGAGCCCGATGCGGGACTCGATCCCGGGACTCCAGGATCATGACCTGAGCCGAAGGCAGTCGCTTAACCAACTGAGCCACCCAGGC
>NW_027989421.1:0-201 GCF_054177405.1 Leptonychotes weddellii
TTGGGCGCCTGGGTGGCTCAGTCGGTTAAGCGACTGCCTTCGGCTCAGGTCATGATCCTGGAGTCCCGGGATCGAGTCCCGCATCGGGCTCCCTGCTCGGCAGGGAGTCTGCTTCTCCCTCTGACCCTCCTCCCTCTCATGCTCTCTCTATCTCATTCTCTCTGTCTCAAATAAATAAATAAAATCTTTAAAAAAAAAAAA
>NW_027989422.1:0-201 GCF_054177405.1 Leptonychotes weddellii
TATGAGTGGTGCAACAGGCTCTTAAATGCCATCCCAGTCCACTGTGGCACTCCCCAGCAATCTTCTCCCAAGTTAGGGTTATGATGACGGTACTGGTTTTCACTGGAAGCAACCCCATTCTTCCTGGAGGAAGCATGGCTGAATAGGTACATCTGTGACCTCAACCGGTAAACTGATGTAATTGGAGCCATGCCTGTTCTA
>NW_027989423.1:0-201 GCF_054177405.1 Leptonychotes weddellii
CTGTGGATGCCCTACCTCACTACCAAAGGCAGCAGTTTCAGAGCCTGTAAAACGATGATGCTGTGCCCATCTTTGTTAGCTCTCCACATCTAACGTGCGCAGGGAGCCCGATGCGGGACTCGATCCCAGGACCCTGGGATCATGACCTGAGCTGAAGGCAGATGCATTAATGGACTGAGCCACCCAGGCATCCCATGTCCG
>NW_027989424.1:0-1044 GCF_054177405.1 Leptonychotes weddellii
CCAGCTGGAAGGCAAAGTGGAGAGAGCAGGGAAACCGGTGCGGGGCTGGATTAGCGAAGCCCCTTTGCACTGAATGTTCTGATGACTGCAACCCAAACACCCTCACTCATCAAACGGGATTCTTGACAGCATAACCCACTGGGCTGCCGTCTTCCTCCCAGGCAGCCATTATCTTCTGTCCCCACACATATTCCCCGAGAAAGCCGGTGGGGCCAGAGACACCTGGACACAGCAGGGGACAGGGAGGGCCAAGCGCTCCGCAGACAGGACCCCCTCTTCCCTAAGTGCCCACTGCACAGACGAGAACCACAGCCGCCAAGGGAGAAAGGGCCTCTGCCACACAAGACACCCCCAAAGGCCCTCTCTGCCTCACCTCTGCCTCGCGCCGCACAGAGCGGGGCGGGGGGACAAACGTGCACACGGAAAGCCCCTCTGCCACCCAGCTCCCGTCCCTGGAGCACCTGACTTCTGCCGGGGGGGCAGTCTGGCCCCAGTGCCCACAGCACCTCCGTGGCGTGTACCCCAGGCGCGAATGCTCCCCCCACAGGGACGGTGCTGCAGGTCAGGGACGGGGGCGTCTGCCGGACTCCACCAGGACAGACATGCTGCGGGTGCCCCCCCCCAGCTGGGCCTGTGCCCGCCTGGCCTGACTCCCCAACACGGGACAGCCCGCCACACAGGCCGACACTCGCGCGTCTACACGAGGGACGCGCACAACCCTTCAAGGGCTGAGCAGAGCCGGCACCCCCCGGCAGCCGACCTCAGACCCCCATCTGGTGGGGCTGCGACCTCCGCCGGTGTCAGCAGGAGCAGGTTGGGACGCAAATCCAGGGTGGGGGCTTCACGGCGAGGAAGGTGACAGGCTGTTCAAGGGGCCTGTGGAGGAACCCTGGCATGCAGGGTGGGGCCGGGGGCCCCGCTAGTCCTGGGACACTCACAAAGGACAGGAAGCCCGGGACAAGTGCTCCCTAAGCTGGCCCTTCTTCTGCCTCTCTGGTCATGGACGCCCCCCGACTTGATGGGACCTGAGGGAACTGCTGCGAT
>NW_027989425.1:0-201 GCF_054177405.1 Leptonychotes weddellii
TTTTTTTTTTTAAAGATTTTATTTATTTATTTGAGAGAGAGAGAATGAGAGACAGAGAGCATGAGAGGGAGGAGGGTCAGAGGGAGAAGCAGACTCCCCGCCGAGCAGGGAGCCCGATGCGGGACTCGATCCCGGGACTCCAGGATCATGACCTGAGCCGAAGGCAGTCGCTTAACCAACTGAGCCACCCAGGCGCCCCGC
>NW_027989426.1:0-201 GCF_054177405.1 Leptonychotes weddellii
TATCATAATTTTGTAAGAGGCTAAAGAGATAAAAGAAGGAGGGAATGACAGGGTAGAGTGCAGAAATGATTTTAAATAGAGTCACAAAATAAAGATTTCTAGAAATATTATCATTCAAAATGATTATTGAATTAGGATTTATAGTGATAAGAAAATTTTAAAAGAACATATAAATTGTAAAGGAATATATATATATATATA
>NW_027989427.1:0-201 GCF_054177405.1 Leptonychotes weddellii
TCTTTTTTTTTTTTTTTAAAGATTTTATTTATTTATTTGAGAGAGAGAGAATGAGAGAGAACACATGAGAGGGGGGAGGGTCAGAGGGAGAAGCAGACTCCCTGCCGAGCAGGGAGCCCGATGTGGGACTCGATCCAGGGACTCCAGGATCATGACCTGAGCCGAAGGCAGTCGCTTAACCAACTGAGCCACCCAGGCGCC
>NW_027989428.1:0-201 GCF_054177405.1 Leptonychotes weddellii
TTTTTTTTTTAAAGATTTTATTTATTTATTTGAGACAGAGAGAATGAGAGACAGAGAGCATGAGAGGGAGGAGGGTCAGAGGGAGAAGCAGACTCCCCGCCGAGCAGGGAGCCCGATGCGGGACTCGATCCCGGGACTCCAGGATCATGACCTGAGCCGAAGGCAGTCGCTTAACCAACTGAGCCACCCAGGCGCCCAAAT
>NW_027989429.1:0-201 GCF_054177405.1 Leptonychotes weddellii
GGGCCCGGGCTTTGCTCCTGGAGCGAGCTCGGTTGGAACGTGAGTTCTGCCGCGCCCACGCTGACCCGGCGTGTAAGCTCCCTAGGGCTCAACTTCTGGACGGGTAAACCGGGTGTAGTCTCAGTACAAGTCCGAGGCCTTGCTGTGCGTTGTACACGCTGCCACCCGTCCCTAAGATGCCCGGCCCAATGTAGGTGCCTG
>NW_027989430.1:0-201 GCF_054177405.1 Leptonychotes weddellii
ACCCCTCTGATTTCCCCCGCTTCATTCTTCCCCTCCCGCTACCTTCTTCTTCTTCTTTTTTTTTTCTTAACATATATTGCATTATTTGTTTCAGAGGTACAGATCTGAGATTCAACAGTCTTGCACAATTCACAGCGCTTACCAGAGCACATACCCTCCCCAGTGTCTATCACCCAGTCACCCCATCCCTCCCACCCCACC
>NW_027989431.1:0-201 GCF_054177405.1 Leptonychotes weddellii
AGGATACAAGTTCAACATACAAAAAACTGTTTTATTCCTAAATAGTTAGTTGAAGCCCCAAACTGGAAAATAAAGATTCAATTTGTGAAATAATCAAAATACATAATAATAAGGATGAATGATATTTACAAATCTTCCACTGAAAACTACAAAACATTGGAGACAAAATTTAAAAATAAATACATAAACCAAATACCATGA
>NW_027989432.1:0-201 GCF_054177405.1 Leptonychotes weddellii
GGTTATTGCTGGATGGGGAGATTAAGGGTGACTTTTCTTTTAATAAGTTGTTTTGCATAATTTTTCTTAGAATAAAGAGGTGGTACATTTGTATTCAGAAAGAGAAATAATTTAAGAAAGTAAAATTAATACATGTTTTAAAAATCACACTATTTTCTATAGTGGATAAAGTGAACAAAATAGTCAATTTTGTGGCATGAC
>NW_027989433.1:0-201 GCF_054177405.1 Leptonychotes weddellii
GTGTGTATTTATTATGTTAGGTTATCACCATACATTACATCATTAGTTTTTTTTTTTTTTTAAACTTGCAATGTTTGTCTTTATTTTGTTCTACATCATTAGTTTTTGATGTAGAGTTCCATGATTCATTATTTGCGTATAACACCCAGTGCTCCATGCAGAATGTGCCCTCTTTAATACCCATCCCCAGGCTAACCCACC
>NW_027989434.1:0-201 GCF_054177405.1 Leptonychotes weddellii
TCTTTTTTTTTTTATTCTTATGTTAATCCCCATACATTACATCATTAGTTTTAGATAAAGTGTTCCATGATTCATTGTTTGTGCATAACACCCAGTGCTCCATGCAGAATGTGCCCTCCTCAATACCCACCACCAGGCTAACCCATCCTCCCACCCCCCTTCCCTCTAGAACCCTGTTAGTTTTTCAGAGTCCATCGTCTC
>NW_027989435.1:0-1044 GCF_054177405.1 Leptonychotes weddellii
GCCAGATTCACATGCTTACCTGCTAATGCAGCGGGACTCGGTAAATATCTAGATTTAACACGACCAAACTGAACTCCCATATTCCGCCTGAAACCTGTTCTACCCCATTCTCGTCTCCGTGAAGACAACTCTACCCTTCCAGTGGCTCAAGCCAAAAACTTTGGGGTCATGTTTGCTTCTTCTCTTTCTCAGCCCTCCTTCCGATATATTAGTAAATGCCGTCTGAGTTTTCTTCAAAATACTGTCCCCAGGCTGACCACTCCTTTCCACCTCCACTGCTCCCACCATCATCTGGTGAGAGACTCCGTCACCTCGCCTCTGATAGTTGCCATGGCCTCCTGCCTGGTCTCCTTGTCCCCGCCCTTGTCCCTCACCCTCTACAATCTGTTCTCAGCAGAGTAGCCAGAGTGATTCTTTAAAAATATAAATCAGTTACCTCTGCTTAAAACCCCCAACTGGCTTCCTACCTCATGCAGCATAAAAGCCCCTGTTCCGTCAGGGGCCCCCTCTCCGGCCCCACCTTTCTGACCTCATCTCCCCTCCACCCCTCTTGTCCACTCCTTTCCAGCCACACAGTCTCACCTCAGGGACCTCCCTCCACGGGAAAGCTCCCTCCCTGGGAACCTGCCTGGCTCCCTCCCCATCGCTTCCATCAGGGGTCTGCCCTTCCATGGCCCCCCAACACCAAAGAACCACGTCCCCCCAGTCTCAGCACTCTGTTTTCCCCATCCCTGCTCCCATGTTCTCCAAAGCACTATGCCATCGGGCACCTTAAATATTTATTTCTTTTTGTGTCTTCTTGGATGGTCTTCCCTGACCGGCATGTAATTTCTGCTTGGTTCACGGCTGTGTCTCCTTGTCTATAACTGCACCAGCTTCGGTCAGTATCCAGAAGGTGTTTGCTGAGTGACTCTGTCCAGCTGGAGAGCTCACACTTTCACGTGAGGGACTGGGTCTTCTAGGTCTCCATATCTTTTGGAAAGAAGTAAAGTATAAGTAAATAATTTTGTAAGTAAATACCCAGCTGGTCACTCTGAATTTCAG
>NW_027989436.1:0-201 GCF_054177405.1 Leptonychotes weddellii
TTTTATTGCTGGATGGGGAGATTAAGGGTGACTTTTCTTTTAATAAGTTGTTTTGCATAATTTTTCTTAGAATAAAGAGGTGGTACATTTGTATTCAGAAAGAGAAATAATTTAAGAAAGTAAAATTAATACATGTTTTAAAAATCACACTATTTTCTATAGTGGATAAAGTGAACAAAATAGTCAATTTTGTGGCATGAC
>NW_027989437.1:0-201 GCF_054177405.1 Leptonychotes weddellii
TGGGGCGCCTGGGTGGCTCAGTTGGTTAAGCGACTGCCTTCGGCTCAGGTCATGATCCTGGAGTCCCGGGATCGAGTCCCGCATCGGGCTCCCTGCTCGGCAGGGAGTCTGCTTCTCCCTCTGATCCTCCTCCCTCTCATGCTCTCTGTCTCTCATTCTCTCTGTCTCAAATAAATAAATAAAATCTTTAAAAAAAAAAAA
>NW_027989438.1:0-201 GCF_054177405.1 Leptonychotes weddellii
CTTAAGAGCCATCTCCTATTCATTCTAATGTCAGGCAGCAAATGCTTGGAATACTAAATAACTGTTTTCATTTCCATATGGCAAGGATGGCAGTCTTTTTACTTCTCCTGCTTGCCTATGATGCAAGAAAAAGCAAGTTGTTAATTAGAAGATGTTTGTGCATAGTTAAGAATGTATGATTATGTGTCGTCATCCTTATTA
>NW_027989439.1:0-201 GCF_054177405.1 Leptonychotes weddellii
CTTTTTTTTTTTTTTAAAGATTTTATTTATTTATTTGAGAGAGAGAGAATGAGAGACAGAGAGCATGAGAGGGAGGAGGGTCAGAGGGAGAAGCAGACTCCCTGCCGAGCAGGGAGCCCGATGCGGGACTCGATCCAGGGACTCCAGGATCATGACCTGAGCCGAAGGCAGTCGCTTAACCAACTGAGCCACCCAGGTGCC
>NW_027989440.1:0-201 GCF_054177405.1 Leptonychotes weddellii
CAGGGCTCCCTCTGTACCCCAGGGCTATACACCAGTTCAACAGTGCCATGCCTCCGGCTGCATGTGGGGACCCTGGTCTGCAGGCTGTCTGGGATTGAGCCCTATTTCAGCACGTTGGTAGGCAAGACTATCCTGTCTGAGAGGAAACCAGGAAGTGGGTGTGGGCGTCACATGTCATCCTTGGCATCTGGGATATGCCAG
>NW_027989441.1:0-201 GCF_054177405.1 Leptonychotes weddellii
ATTTTGTGCTCCGCGGCTCTATCACTTGCCAGAAGCGGCCGACGGAGGCCCCTCCCCCGCCGTCTATCCTCCCGAATATCGCCTCGGATTCACTTCTCCGCACGTCCTACCTTCCAGAAAGTGGTCGCTTTTCTGTTCAGAGAGTTGTTGCTATTCCTTTCTTCGATCTCCTGTTGGGTTTGTAGGTGTTCAGAATGGTTT
>NW_027989442.1:0-201 GCF_054177405.1 Leptonychotes weddellii
CTGGGTGGCTCAGTTGGTTGGGCGACTGCCTTCGGCTCAGGTCATGATCCTGGAGTCCCGGGATCGAGTCCCGCATCAGGCTCCCTGCTCGGCAGGGAGTCTGCTTCTCCCTCTGACCCTCCTCCCTCTCATGCTCTCTGTATCTCATTCTCTCTGTCTCAAATAAATAAATAAAATCTTTAAAAAAAAAAAAAAAAAAAA
>NW_027989443.1:0-201 GCF_054177405.1 Leptonychotes weddellii
GGGGAGCAAGATGGCGGAGGAGTAGGAGACCTGGATTTCGTCTCCTCTCAGGAATTCAGCTGGATAGGGATCAAACCATTCTGAACACCTACAAACTCAACAGGAGATCGAAGAAAAGAAGAGCAACAACTCTCTCATCAGAAAAGCGACCACTTTCTGGAAGGTAGGACGTGCGGAGAAGTGAATCCGAGGCGATATTCG
>NW_027989444.1:0-201 GCF_054177405.1 Leptonychotes weddellii
TTTTTTTTTAAAGATTTTATTTATTTATTTGACAGAGAAAGACACAGCGAGAGAGGGAACACAAGGAGGGGGAGTGGGAGAGGGAGAAGCAGACTCCCTGCCGAGCAGGCAGCCCGATGCGGGACTCGATCCCGGGACTCCAGGATCATGACCTGAGCCGAAGGCAGTCGCTTAACCAACTGAGCCACCCAGGCGCCCCAA
>NW_027989445.1:0-201 GCF_054177405.1 Leptonychotes weddellii
TGATACATGTCTTTCTCTGTTTGACTTATTTCACTCAACATAATACCCTCCAGTTCCATCCACGTCGTTGCAAATGGCAAGATCTCATTCCTTTTGATGGCTGCATAATATTCCATTGTATATATATACCACATCTTCTTTATCCATTCATCTGTCGATGGACATCTTGGCTCTTTCCACAGTTTGGCTATTGTGGACATT
>NW_027989446.1:0-1044 GCF_054177405.1 Leptonychotes weddellii
TATTTCTCAAGAGACTCTGATAATTACAAGTGAAAAAATCATGGACTGTTCTCATGATAGAAGGTTTTGGAAAGAAATATACCAATGCACAAGTGTTGCCTAGCAACATGGTTTTCATAAGGAAAAACCAATTTTTGAACCTTTCAGAAAGTCATCACTGAGGATACCATATTCCTATTCCTTTAGTGAAAGGGTGGGAGAATTAGATAGAGGACTAGGTCCTTTTTGACCCCACTCTCAATGCTGAACTAGTGACGCTTACACATGACGTTCCAATATTTATTTCCATATGCAATAATTCACATTTTATGGGACATCTGTTACAAACTAAGCATGTACTTCAGTGTGTGATGTCAACCCCTCACCCCACCAGAACATTATCCACTATCTCTTGAAGAAGTAGAAAATTACAAGGAAAATGATCACTATATCAGAGTATTTCCGTATTACTTAATGGTTATAAAGTTGGCAAGGAGAGTAATATTGCAGGGATCATTATTTAAAACACTGACTGGGCTCTCATGAATAAATAAATAAAACATTTAAAAAAAAAGGGGGGGGGCGCCTGGGTGGCTCAGATGGTTAAAACACTGACTGGGGAGCCTTTTCTAATTACAAATGCAATGTAATAAATATTAATGAAATATCTACTATATGATTTAAAAAAACTGGGCTAGATGTTGTATTAGATTTTTAACGAAGGTAATACTCAAATGGTGGGAAATAAACATGCATGAGTGGCCATGATACCAGGAGAAAAATGGTAAGTACCATCTCATCAAGCAGAGGGACTCTTCCGAGAGGGTGAAACTGTGAAGAGGCTGAGAGTCTAGCATTTCAAAATATAAAAACAGAGCAATGTCCCAGACAAAAGCAAAGGTATATCAAAGCATGGCATTAAGAGGAAATTAATGAACAATTTGGAGTGTGGTAAGAAATGAATCTGCAAAAGCAGTTTGGGACCAAATCAAAGACTCTTCTGTGAAAGAACTGTACTGAATGAAAAGCAGACAGAGCTAAGTCCTGGTTTCAGAAACCATTAGG
>NW_027989447.1:0-201 GCF_054177405.1 Leptonychotes weddellii
GGGAGGGTATGTGCTCTGGTAAGCGCTGTGAATTGTGCAAGACTGTTGAATCTCAGATCTGTACCTCTGAAACAAATAATGCAATATATGTTAAGAAAAAAAAAAGAAGAAGAAGAAGGTAGCGGGAGGGGAAGAATGAAGCGGGGGAAATCGGAGGGGTGGACGAACCATGAGAGACGATGGACTCTGAAAAACAAACTG
>NW_027989448.1:0-201 GCF_054177405.1 Leptonychotes weddellii
AGGGTGCCTGGGTGGCTCAGTTGGTTAAGCGACTGCCTTCGGCTCAGGTCATGATCCTGGAGTCCCAGGATCGAGTCCCGCATCGGGCTCCCTGCTCAGCAGGGAGTCTGCTTCTCCCTCTGACCCTCCCCCCTCTCATGTGCTCTCTCTCTCCTCTCATCCTCTCTCTCAAATAAATAAATAAAATCTTTAAAAAAAAAA
>NW_027989449.1:0-201 GCF_054177405.1 Leptonychotes weddellii
TGAAATTTCTTGATTTTCTCTTCAGAGCATCTCTCTTCTATAACTCTTCATATATTGCTAAAATTAATAGACTTTTTAAAGCAGTTTTAGGTTTTCAGGAAAAAAAACTGAGAGAAAAAGAATCTTTTTTTTTTTTTAAATTTTTTTTTATTCTTATGTTAATCCCCATACATTACATCATTAGTTCTAGATGAAGTGTTC
>NW_027989450.1:0-201 GCF_054177405.1 Leptonychotes weddellii
CAGAAAAGCGACCACTTTCTGGAAGGTAGGACGTGCGGAGAAGTGAATCCGAGGCGATATTCGGGAGGATAGACGGCGGGGGAGGGGCCTCCGTCGGCCGCTTCTGGCAAGTGATAGAGCCGCGGAGCACAAAATCGGAACTTTTAAAAGTCTGCTCCGCCGAGGGACGTCACTCTGGTGGCTAAGCGGGGGGTGGAACCC
>NW_027989451.1:0-201 GCF_054177405.1 Leptonychotes weddellii
AGGTGGCCAGGCTCAGACTCAAGCTCCATCTGTGTATGACTCAGGTGCAGGATTGCAGAAGGAGCACGGGGACCCGGATGGTGGCATCCACTATGCAGAGCTGAGCCAGCAGGAGGCTGGAGACAACAGGGACAAGGTGAGGCTGGGAGAGGAGGCAGCCTGGGTTCTCCCAAGTCCCTCTGTGCCTGGGTGTGTGCCTGT
>NW_027989452.1:0-201 GCF_054177405.1 Leptonychotes weddellii
ACTGTTGGTGGGAATGCAAGCTGGTGCAGCCACTCTGGAAAACTGTATGGAGGTTCCTCAAAAAGTTGAAAATAGAGCTACCATATGATCCAGCAATTGCACTACTGGGTATTTACCCCAAAGATACAAAAGTAGGGATCCGAAGGGGTACGTGCACCCCGATGTTTATAGCAGCAATGTCCACAATAGCCAAACTGTGGA
>NW_027989453.1:0-201 GCF_054177405.1 Leptonychotes weddellii
TATGGGGGCGGAGCAAGATGGCGGAGGAGTAGGAGACCTGGATTTCGTCTCCTCTCAGGAATTCAGCTGGATAGGGATCAAACCATTCTGAACACCTACAAACTCAACAGGAGATCGAAGAAAGGAATAGCAACAACTCTCTGAACAGAAAAGCGACCACTTTCTGGAAGGTAGGACGTGCGGAGAAGTGAATCCGAGGCG
>NW_027989454.1:0-201 GCF_054177405.1 Leptonychotes weddellii
TGAAGTGTTCCATGATTCATTGTTTGTGCATAACACCCAGTGCTCCATGCAGAACGTGCCCTCCTCAATACCCACCACCAGGCCAACCCATCCTCCCACCCCCCTCCCCTCTAGAACCCTCAGTTTGTTTTTCAGAGTCCATCGTCTCTCATGGTTCGTCCACCCCTCCGATTTCCCCCGCTTCATTCTTCCCCTCCCGCT
>NW_027989455.1:0-201 GCF_054177405.1 Leptonychotes weddellii
ACAAGAAGATCTAACAATTGTAAATATCTATGCCCCCAACATGGGAGCAGCCATCTACATAAGCCAACTGTTAACCAAAATAAAGAGTCATATTGATAACAATACGTTAATTGTAGGAGACCTCAATACTCCACTCTCAGCAATGGACAGATCATCTAAGCAGAAAATCAACAAGGAAACAAGAGCTTTGAATGATACATT
>NW_027989456.1:0-201 GCF_054177405.1 Leptonychotes weddellii
AGAATCAAGACCACAAATTCAACCTACCGTAGTACTTGACAATATGTTGTTGAAAGAATGCATATACATGAATAAATTTCAAAATTAAGGATGATTCGACAAGGATAGAGTTTAGTAAGTGGGGAAAGATGAGGGCAAAGTGCTAATCTGAGCTGCAAGTTGTACTACTGTTTGAGACTGTTCACTGATTAGTAAAATAGA
>NW_027989457.1:0-1044 GCF_054177405.1 Leptonychotes weddellii
GAAACCTTCCCCTCAAATCTGGGTGAGATGTTTAACATGGCCATCGTTGTGAGACAGGGAAGCTGAAGGGGCTCCATGGGGAAAAAAAACTGCCTTTTTTCTCCTTTTCCTGCTTCTGTTCTTGCTAGGACCTGCACCCCCGCCTTATGTCCCCCTTCTAAAGGTCAAGGACTTAACGATTTCTTTGGAGTCTTCCAGCGCAATAGATAACACCTACAGAGTGACCAGGCGGGCCATCGTGAACTTTTTCCAAGACCTCTGACTCCAGACACCTTGACGCCAAGACCCCTGGCTCCAGGGCATAAGTGACTTATGGAGGACATCAGAGCACTGCTCCTTGTTCTGACCAGTTCCTGGATGCCTGAGAGGACGCGACACCAGACCATTGTCTTCTATAAAAACTCCAGACCCCGAGCAAAGACGAGACTCACTCCCCTTCCTTTCTGGGTCTCCCAGCCACTCAGTATGTGCTCTCTCTCTCTCTGTCTTCAATAAACTCTGCTCTCCCTTCCTCCTGGCTCGCTGTTGATTTCTATCCCGCACGCAGCCGGGCCCCTCTTGGCTGGTCCTGTGAGAACCCTCTGGGTCCTTGAACCCAGGCCAGCCTGCGACAATCACAACCACCCCCTGTTGATCAGACTCATTGTTTATCATCTTGGGGTAGAAGATTCTCTTTTCCTATAACAGCTGCAACAGTATGTCCCATGAGACATGTCTTCTGCCATGTGACTTCGATACTCCCTCCATTGCAAGTGGCGTTTACTTCTCTTCTTCCGGGTCTAAGCAGGGCTTGTGGTTGCTTTGACCAGTGCAATACAGTGCAAGCGACACTGTGCCAGTTGTGGGCGTGGCTCTGAGACGGCCTGGTGGCTTCTGCTTCCTCCTCCTGGGAGTAGCTGGCCTGTGAGCAGAGCCGTGGCTCTGAGACCACCATCCGGGGAGAAGCCCGTGCCACGTGGATACGACAGGAACACCCCATGCGTCCTTCCCCACTGCCAGACCCGCAGAACTGTGCGCAAATAAAAACGGTTGTTTTAAGCCACT
>NW_027989458.1:0-201 GCF_054177405.1 Leptonychotes weddellii
TTTTTTTTTATTCTTATGTTAATCCCCATACATTACATCATTAGTTTTAGATGTAGTGTTCCATGATTCATTGTTTGTGCATAACACCCAGTGCTCCATGCAGAATGTGCCCTCCTCAATACCCATCACCAGGCTAACCCATCCTCCCACCCCCTCCCCTCTAGAACCCTCAGTTTGTTTTTCAGAGTCCATCGTCTCTCA
>NW_027989459.1:0-201 GCF_054177405.1 Leptonychotes weddellii
AGGGCGCCTGGGTGGCTCAGTTGGTTAAGCGACTGCCTTCGGCTCAGGTCATGATCCTGGAGTCCCTGGATCGAGTCCCGCATCGGGCTCCCTGCTCGGCAGGGAGTCTGCTTCTCCCTCTGACCCTCCCCCCTCTCATGTGCTCTCTCTCATTCTCTCTCTCTCAAATAAATAAATAAAAAATCTTTAAAAAAAAAAAAA
>NW_027989460.1:0-201 GCF_054177405.1 Leptonychotes weddellii
TTTTTTTTTTTTTAAAGATTTTATTTATTTATTTGACAGAGAGAGACACAGCGAGAGAGGGAACACAAGCAGGGGGAGTGGGAGAGGGAGAAGCAGGCTCCCCGCAGAGCAGGGAGCCCGATGCGGGACTCGATCCCAGGACCCTGGGATCATGACCCGAGCTGAAGGCAGTCGCTTAACCAACTGAGCCACCCAGGCGCC
>NW_027989461.1:0-201 GCF_054177405.1 Leptonychotes weddellii
AGAAAAAAAAAGAAGAAGAAGGTAGCGGGAGGGGAGGAATGAAGCGGGGGAAATCGGAGGGGTGGACGAACCATGAGAGACGATGGACTCTGAAAAACAAACTGAGGGTTCTAGAGGGGAGGGGGGTGGGAGGATGGGTTGGCCTGGTGGTGGGTATTGAGGAGGGCACGTTCTGCATGGAGCACTGGGTGTTGTGCACGA
>NW_027989462.1:0-201 GCF_054177405.1 Leptonychotes weddellii
CGGCTTTCCCACCGCGGCAAGCGGGCAGGGCTCGCACCTTGCTCTGCCCTTGGCCCCTGGCACCTGGCAGCTGCCCTTCCCCCCACTCGCACTCCCCGGCCAAGAATGGACAGGGACGGTGGTCTCCGGGAATCCCAGCCTCGCGTGCCGGGCCTCCAGGTCTCTAACCTCCTTCCAGTACGAGGCAACCTCTCCGAGCGC
>NW_027989463.1:0-201 GCF_054177405.1 Leptonychotes weddellii
TTTTATTCTTATGTTAATCCCCATACATTACATCATTAGTTCTAGATGAAGTGTTCCATGATTCATTGTTCGTGCATAACACCCAGTGCTCCATGCAGAACGTGCCCTCCTCAATACCCACCACCAGGCCAACCCATCCTCCCACCCCCCTCCCCTCTAGAACCCTCAGTTTGTTTTTCAGAGTCCATCGTCTCTCATGGT
>NW_027989464.1:0-201 GCF_054177405.1 Leptonychotes weddellii
CCTGGGTGGCTCAGTTGGTTAAGCGACTGCCTTCGGCTCAGGTCATGATCCTGGAGTCCCGGGATCGAGTCCCGCATCGGGCTCCCTGCTCAGCAGGGAGCCTGCTTCTCCCTCTGACCCTCCCCCCTCTCATGTGCTCTCTGTCTCTCTCATTCTCTCTGTCTCAAATAAATAAATAAAATCTTTAAAAAAAAAAAAAGA
>NW_027989465.1:0-201 GCF_054177405.1 Leptonychotes weddellii
CAGGGCGCCTGGGTGGCTCAGTTGGTTAAGCGACTGCCTTCGGCTCAGGTCATGATCCTGGAGTCCCGGGATCGAGTCCCGCATCGGGCTCCCTGCTCGGCAGGGAGTCTGCTTCTCCCTCTGACCCTCCTCCCTCTCATGCTCTCTGTCTCTCATTCTCTCTGTCTCAAATAAATAAATAAAATCTTTAAAAAAAAAACA
>NW_027989466.1:0-201 GCF_054177405.1 Leptonychotes weddellii
TTATTTTTTTTAAAGATTTTATTTATTTATTTGAGACAGAGAGAATGAGAGACAGAGAGCATGAGAGGGAGGAGGGTCAGAGGGAGAAGCAGACTCCCTGCCGAGCAGGGAGCCCGATGCGGGACTCGATCCCGGGACTCCAGGATCATGACCTGAGCCGAAGGCAGTCGCTTAACCAACTGAGCCACCCAGGCGCCCCGC
>NW_027989467.1:0-201 GCF_054177405.1 Leptonychotes weddellii
CGGCTTTCCCACCGCGGCAAGCGGGCAGGGCTCGCACCTTGCTCTGCCCTTGGCCCCTGGCACCTGGCAGCTGCCCTTCCCCCCACTCGCACTCCCCGGCCACGAATGGACAGGGACGGTGGTCTCCGGGAATCCCAGCCTCGCGTGCCGGGCCTCCAGGTCTCTAACCTCCTTCCAGTACGAGGCAACCTCTCCGAGCGC
>NW_027989468.1:0-1044 GCF_054177405.1 Leptonychotes weddellii
ACCAACTGAGCCACCAAGGCACCCCAAGTATTTATTTTTTTAATATGTATCAGAAAATAGATTTTTCACCAAATGCAAAGGGTTCACTGCTTGGGGTGCATCAGCAAATAAATCAGCCCAAGTCCTTTTAGTTTGAGCAAATAGTTTTTATTACTTGCAGCAAGTAAGGAGATAGGGAGATAGCTCTCAAAGCACTCTCTCCATGGGGTTAGTACAGGAAGCTTTTCTTCAGTGTATTATAAGATGGAGGCAGGGAACTTGCATATACATTAAGGGACATATGCATATTGTATTACTTAGGCATCTTGGTTCAATTGTGCCAGCCTAGCATGTCAGCATGCTAATGTATACATTGTATGTTAAAAAAAATGGTGGAAAACCCCACCTGTAGGAGGAGATCTTAGTATTATAATGAGCTAAAGGTAACTTCAGGACAACTCAGGGGGCTTTTGCACAGGTTCTCAGCTTCAGTCTGTCTCAAACTGGCTCATATAAGGGCCTATTAGGTGAAACACCTAACTGGGCATCTCCTTTGCTGGAACTGTAAAAAACAACCACATTCCTTCCCTTCTTTTGTCCTGTCCCTCTGTTCCCTTCTGCTGATTAGCTTTCAGCCCTCTGGCTTAAGTAATTTCCTGTTGCATCCTAGTTAACAGATTTCTAAAATTTCTAAAATCATCACCATTAGGCTGATGTGGGAGGGATTAGCCCCCAAATCAACTTCATCACAAAGATACTCTCTGTGGAGGGGCACCTGGGTAGCTCAGTCAGTTAAGCCTCCAACTCTTAATTTTGGCTCAGGACATGATCTCAGGGTTGTGCGATCAAGCCCCACATCAGGCTCTGCACTGGGCGTGGAGTCTGCTTAAGATTCTCTCTCTCTCTCTCTCTCCCTGTAAAAAAAATTACTCTCTATGGAGAAATGACATGAAAATATACCATTTCCTGCTGTAGGGAAGGAACAAATTTTCCCTGTATGCTTCTGAGTCCTTGGCTGAAACCCCTATAAGAAAAGACAGATTAATAAGAGAAAACAAACACAAA
>NW_027989469.1:0-201 GCF_054177405.1 Leptonychotes weddellii
CCGACATTATCACTTGTTCCAAGGGCCAACATCCTCTGCCAGTACAAGAGAGAGGGTAGAGTAATACTTCTCAGCAGTTGGGATTTGTACCCCCAGGAGACATTTGGCAGTGTTTGCAGCCACTTTGGGTTGTCTGGCCTTGGGTGTAGGTGGTCCTGGCGTCTAGTGGTTAGAGTCCAAAGATGCCGTAAACATCCTTGG
>NW_027989470.1:0-201 GCF_054177405.1 Leptonychotes weddellii
AGGATGATTTCAGGAGTCACCTTATAAAATAGTGTATTAAAGAGTGTAGGATCCGATGTGATAACTCCAAACTTTATTACAGTAATAATTTCAAAATAATCCTGCAAAGAATATGAGAGGAATATTCTTGAAGTAAACACTTTCCTATTTAATTTTTTAGTATATATACTTATATATCTCTTCTCATGATCAAATTTATTC
>NW_027989471.1:0-201 GCF_054177405.1 Leptonychotes weddellii
GTATAGAATTCATTGCTGACATCGGAAATCAGATTTCATCTCCAAGGTTGGCCAGAGCTTAGTCACCACTGTTAGCTTTAAAAAGGCTCACACTCCCCTGCCCTTCTGTTTCTGCCATCCTCCTGGCCTCTGGACATTTCAGTTTGTAACTCTTGATATTAGTTTTGGGAAAGATCAAATAACAAATATTATTAAAGGAAG
>NW_027989472.1:0-201 GCF_054177405.1 Leptonychotes weddellii
CGCCTGGGTGGCTCAGTTGGTTAAGCGACTGCCTTCGGCTCAGGTCATGATCCTGGAGTCCCTGGATCGAGTCCCGCATCGGGCTCCCTGCTCGGCAGGGAGTCTGCTTCTCCCTCTCCCGCTCCCCCCTCTTGTGCTCTTTCTCTCTCTCACTCTCTGTCTCAAATAAATAAATAAAATCTTTAAAAAAAAAAAAAAAAA
>NW_027989473.1:0-201 GCF_054177405.1 Leptonychotes weddellii
CACTCTGCTGAAATATGTAAACGTTACCCTGTCTCCCAGGCAGCCGGGCGATGCAGAGAATCATAACAGAAATCGGAGGAAGGACTGCAAGCTTGCCTTAAAGAGACAGGAGGTTACGTGCTGCGAGGAAGCCAGACAAGAAGAATGCAATTTCACACAAGCAAGAAGCTTCTCGGGATGCGGGGATGTCTTTCCTCCCAC
>NW_027989474.1:0-201 GCF_054177405.1 Leptonychotes weddellii
AGCATGAGAGGGGGGAGGGTCAGAGGGAGAAGCGGACTCCCCGCTGAGCAGGGAGCTCGATGCGGGACTCGATCCCAGGACTCCAGGATCATGACCTGAGCTGAAGGCAGTCGCTTAACCAACTGAGCCACCCAGGCACCCTGGGTTCCAGTTTTTAAAATGCCCTGAAACCGAAAGAGAATTTTTTTCTTATGCTTTATT
>NW_027989475.1:0-201 GCF_054177405.1 Leptonychotes weddellii
TTTCTTTTTTTTTTTTAAAGATTTTATTTATTTATTTGAGACAGAGAGAATGAGAGACAGAGAGCATGAGAGGGAGGAGGGTCAGAGGGAGAAGCAGACTCCCCGCCGAGCAGGGAGCCCGATGCGGGACTCGATCCCGGGACTCCAGGATCATGACCTGAGCCGAAGGCAGTCGCTTAACCAACTGAGCCACCCAGGCGC
>NW_027989476.1:0-201 GCF_054177405.1 Leptonychotes weddellii
CTGGGGCGCCTGAGTGGCTCAGTCGTTAAGCGTCTGCCTTCAGCTCAGGTCATGATCCCAGGGTCCTGGGATCGAGCCCCGCATCGGGCTCCCTGCTCCGCGGGGAAGCCTGCTTCTCCCTCTCCCACTCCCCCTGCTTGTGTTCCCTCTCTCGCTGTCTCTCTCTCTGTCAAATAAATAAATAAAATCTTTAAAAAAAAA
>NW_027989477.1:0-201 GCF_054177405.1 Leptonychotes weddellii
CGTCTCCCCAGGGGACAACCCACATCTCAAGTGCAAGCTTGCCCGGCAGTATGATCTGACCCTTTCCACGTAATGCATGAAGCAAGGCAGAGCTCCTCATCTCTCCCTTGTGTCCCCTCCTCTTCCCACCTCCCTAAGCATTGCTGGTGCCCCTTGCAACAACAAATGACTTGTCGTGCTGTTTATAGGTGGCAAAAAAGA
>NW_027989478.1:0-201 GCF_054177405.1 Leptonychotes weddellii
TGGGAAGCAATGGTCTAGCCCATCTTGAAATAATTTGCCATGTTTTAATAAAACACATTCTTTACTATACTATTATAAGTAATATAATAATTAGTTTATAAAAAACAAAACAAAACAACGTACTTATCCTCCCCCAGTGTTCTCTGTCCCTCTCCTTGGCTCAGCTCCACCTCCTTCTTCCTCTCTTCCTCCCTCTGTCTT
>NW_027989479.1:0-1044 GCF_054177405.1 Leptonychotes weddellii
GTAGCTCTATTTTCAACTTTTTGAGGAACCTCCATACAGTTTTCCAGAGTGGCTGCACCTGGGGAGCTTTATATTACTATGGATTCCTAGGACCCACCTTCAGATACCACGATTCAGAAGAGCCCGTGGATCTGTGTGTTCTTCTTTTCAAAACTCCCCCAGAATATTTGATGTGCAGGCGGGTTTGAGAACCAGGAGCCTGTCTGGCAGGGTTTGGAGGCCTTCTCTCCCCAAGAGCTCCCCGACTATTCCTTCTGCTGGCTAGAGCCTCCTTCTCTGGGGTTAGTAGAGACACGAGGACACCTCAACCAGCCTTCTAGATCCTTTCCACCCTACCATCTAGCTGAAGCTGATACTGCCGGGGGAAGGCAGGGCCGCACACGTGTGTTCATGCTCGCAAGCGCTCTGTGGCAGGGGAAGGGGATCGACCACAAGGGACAATGTGGGACACGGACACAAGCTTGTCCCCCATCCCTAGGGGGCTCCCTGGCCTCCCTGATGTGCTTCATTGTCACTCTAACCGCCACAGCTTGGCCACCTGTCCGTGACAGGTCTCCCTCTAGAACATTCCCTGTCAGCTCCCCGGGATTGATTTTCACACCCAGTCCTGGCCACAGCATCATGTAGCACTTCATGGTTTACAAAGGTGTGTTCGCACATAGTTCATTTCACCTCTGTGGCATCTGCTGTGGACTGAATGTTTGTGCCTCACCCCCTGCACCCAATTTGTATGTTGAAATCCTAACCCCCAAAGTGATGGTATCGGCGGGGGGTTGGGGGGGCTTTGGGAGGTGATGAGGTCCCCTCGTGAGTGGGATTAGTGCCCTAATAAAAGAGGCCCCATCGAGCTCCCACATCCCTTCTGCCACACGAGAATACATCCGAAAGGCTCACCTATGACCCAGGAAGCAGGCCCTCAACACACTGCACCTGCCAGCACCTTGATCTTGGGCTTGCAGATTTCTATTGTTTATAAGGCACTTAGTCTATGGTATTTTGTTACAGCAGCCCAAAAGGACCAAGGCAGCGTCTGTGAGGACACTT
>NW_027989480.1:0-201 GCF_054177405.1 Leptonychotes weddellii
CCAGTACACAGGAGATGGACGGAAATACAGTTCTCAAGGAAACCAAAGTCAGATGCATTATTACAGCTAAGGACAAGGAAAAGCCTATGGCTTTTAAAAAACTTTTCTGCCAGTGCCATACAAGTCTTACAAAGAAAGGTGCGACAAGTCAACTGACTTAAAAGGACAGAGGCTACATTTTCAGATCATTTCAACTGCAAA
>NW_027989481.1:0-201 GCF_054177405.1 Leptonychotes weddellii
GGACTCCAGGATCATGACCTGAGCCGAAGGCAGTCGCTTAACCAACTGAGCCACCCAGGCGCCCGATCTTTTTACGATCGTGCACGTTTGGGAGGCCTGGCCCAAGCCCAGTCAGTATTGCTTATTCCTCTATAATGGTTGTGGGTGAATTTTCTCATAATGTGCTTGGTTTGCCTCTGAGCAGAGAAGCCAGTTAAAAAG
>NW_027989482.1:0-201 GCF_054177405.1 Leptonychotes weddellii
GAGGGCGCCTGGGTGGCTCAGTTGGTTAAGCGACTGCCTTCGGCTCAGGTCATGATCCTGGAGTCCCGGGATCGAGTCCCGCATCGGGCTCCCTGCTCGGCAGGGAGTCTGCTTCTCCCTCTGACCCTCCTCCCTCTCATGCTCTCTGTCTCTCATTCTCTCTCTCTCAAATAAATAAATAAAATCTTTAAAAAAAAAATA
>NW_027989483.1:0-201 GCF_054177405.1 Leptonychotes weddellii
TAGGGCGCCTGGGTGGCTCAGTTGGTTAAGCGACTGCCTTCGGCTCAGGTCATGATCCTGGAGTCCCGGGATCGAGTCCCGCATCGGGCTCCCTGCTCGGCAGGGAGTCTGCTTCTCCCTCTGACCCTCCTCCCTCTCATGCTCTCTGTCTCTCATTCTCTCTCTCTCAAATAAATAAATAAAATCTTTAAAAAAAAAAGA
>NW_027989484.1:0-201 GCF_054177405.1 Leptonychotes weddellii
TAGGGCGCCTGGGTGGCTCAGTTGGTTAAGCGACTGCCTTCGGCTCAGGTCATGATCCTGGAGTCCCGGGATCGAGTCCCGCATCGGGCTCCCTGCTCGGCAGGGAGTCTGCTTCTCCCTCTGACCCTCCTCCCTCTCATGCTCTCTGTCTCTCATTCTCTCTCTCTCAAATAAATAAATAAAATCTTTAAAAAAAAAATC
>NW_027989485.1:0-201 GCF_054177405.1 Leptonychotes weddellii
GGACTTTCCTCTTTGTTCCTGTTTCCTTTGAAGCCGTGCTCTGTCCACTGGTACCACTCATCCCTCTCCACTCCTCCCAGACTCCCAGAGCTGTGTCCTCCCTTCTCCTCAGAGAGACCCTTACTCGTAAATCCCTCCTCTCCCTGTGCCACTCGGCTGCCCACCACGACCCCCAGACCTCCTAATGGCATGCAGGTGGAG
>NW_027989486.1:0-201 GCF_054177405.1 Leptonychotes weddellii
TGGGGGGGGGGCTCAGTCGGTTAAGCATCCGACTCCTGATTTCAGCTCGGGTCATGATCTCAGGGTCGTGAGATCGAGCCCCGCATTGGGCTCTGTGCTCAGCAGGGAGTCTGCTTGAGATTCTCTCCTTCTCCCTCTGCTTCTCTCCCAGTGCTCTCTCTCTCTCTCTCTTTCAAATAAATAAATAAATCTTAGGGGGAA
>NW_027989487.1:0-201 GCF_054177405.1 Leptonychotes weddellii
ATGGACTCTGAAAAACAAACTGAGGGTTCTAGAGGGGAGGGGGGTGGGAGGATGGGTTGGCCTGGTGGTGGGTATTGAGGAGGGCACGTTCTGCATGGAGCACTGGGTGTTGTGCACGAACAATGAATCATGGAACACTTCATCTAGAACTAATGATGTAATGTATGGGGATTAACATAAGAATAAAAAATAAATAAATAA
>NW_027989488.1:0-201 GCF_054177405.1 Leptonychotes weddellii
TCTCTGTCAAATAAATAAAGTCTTTTAAAAAAAAGAATAAGAAAATAGTGCATTTTTCAAAGTTGAAACTTTATTTTTTACAATTATCTAATTACTCGGGCACCTGGGTGGCTCAGTCGGTTAAAGGTCTGCCTTTGGCTCAGGTCATGATCCCAGGGTCCTGGGATTGAGTCCCACATACGCTTCTCCCTTTCCTCCCTA
>NW_027989489.1:0-201 GCF_054177405.1 Leptonychotes weddellii
TATTTTTTTTTAAAGATTTTATTTATTTATTTGAGAGAGAGAGAATGAGAGACAGAGAGCATGAGAGGGAGGAGGGTCAGAGGGAGAAGCAGACTCCCTGCCGAGCAGGGAGCCCGATGCGGGACTCGATCCCGGGACTCCAGGATCATGACCTGAGCCGAAGGCAGTCGCTTAACCAACTGAGCCACCCAGGCGCCCCGA
>NW_027989490.1:0-1044 GCF_054177405.1 Leptonychotes weddellii
TCTACCTTTCCCATATTATCTTTTGTCCCCATCTACATTCCTACCTCATAATGCCAAATATTATTGACTGAATATGCCCTAAATATTCACCTGCCAGGACATTCAGATCTATTGGTCTTAAGTATTCTACTCTCCTAGGTGAAGACCAGTTAGTTCTTCAAAACCAAACTCAAACCTCATGTCACATGTGAGGCTTCTCCTCAGCTGATTCTCTCTCACCAGCCCATATTCATTCATTCATTCATTTATTTATTCACTCACTCAACCAAGTTTTCCTGAGCTCTATATCAGGTACTATTGAGAGAGTAGCAAACAACACAGAGATGGTTCCAACCCTCATGGAGCTTACAGCTTAGGCGAATCCAGGAAAAATTAATTACTGCCTTTCTTGGCACTGTTGCTTTTCTGTCTCTACTTGTATTCTATTATGTCTTTATTTTTAATTATGGGTACACCCCTAAGCATCATGGGCAATTTAATATCCTATTCATCTTTTTGTTCCCATGGTCACATCCAGTCCTTCCTACACATGAGACACTCAATCAACTTGTATATAGGAGAGTCAGATTTTCTATGTGATACCTCAGAAAAACCCAGTAAATGAATAAAAGACTCCTATGGCTTTAAGCAATATCCTGATACCAATCTCTCCCTTCTCTCCAACCATTGTTCCAGATTTGTAGTAGAAAAATAAGGAAACAGAATTGTCCCTACAGGAGCACATGGTTTCTTCTGGTGTTAACCACCCCAGGATTTAACCTCATTTCATTCTGCATCTGTGCTATCCAATACATATGGCTGTTCAGCATCTGAAGTATGACTAGTCTGAGTTGAGATGGGCTGTCAATGAAATCCAGTGGATATCTGATAAATACTTTTGTATTTATTACATATCAAAGAGATAATGTGGCAAGATGGCGGAGGAGTAGGAGACCTGGATTTCGTCTCCTCTCAGGAATTCAGCTGGATAGGATCAAACCATTCTGAATACCTACAAACTCAACAGGAGATTGAAGAAAAGAAGAGCAACAACTCTCTCATCAG
>NW_027989491.1:0-201 GCF_054177405.1 Leptonychotes weddellii
TCGGGCGCCTGGGTGGCTCAGTTGGTTAAGCGACTGCCTTCGGCTCAGGTCATGATCCTGGAGTCCCGGGATCGAGTCCCGCATCGGGCTCCCTGCTCGGCAGGGAGTCTGCTTCTCCCTCTGACCCTCCTCCCTCTCATGCTCTCTGTCTCTCATTCTCTCTCTCTCAAATAAATAAATAAAATCTTTAAAAAAAAAAGA
>NW_027989492.1:0-201 GCF_054177405.1 Leptonychotes weddellii
ATGAGGTCTTCCTATCAGTAAACCCCACAGGAGAGCCTCCCAGTTTGGGCCAGCTCTCCATCCAACACTTCCACTGGCAGGAATTGGGTCTGGAGTCTCCCTCCTCTGCCTTATTCTCTTTCCTGGTCCATTGCTTCTCTGAGGACAGCAGGACACATGCTTTCCAATTCTTGTCCACCAGCAGGTCTGAAATAAGCACAA
>NW_027989493.1:0-201 GCF_054177405.1 Leptonychotes weddellii
CTGGGTGGCTCAGTTGGTTGGGCGACTGCCTTCGGCTCAGGTCATGATCCTGGAGTCCCGGGATCGAGTCCCGCATCGGGCTCCCTGCTCGGCAGGGAGTCTGCTTCTCCCTCTGACCCTCCTCCCTCTCATGCTCTCTGTCTCTCATTCTCTCTGTCTCAAATAAATAAATAAAATCTTTAAAAAAAAAAAAAAAAAAGA
>NW_027989494.1:0-201 GCF_054177405.1 Leptonychotes weddellii
AAAGAAAATAGACTTTTCATTTAAAAGTCCCAGAATGCTCTAATTACTAGGCGGTAATTTACTCATTCTGTATAGGTTTGTCCTATATGTTTTTTTCAGTCAGGCAAGTTCAGGGCTCAGTTCCAAACCACACAGTTGGAGGTAGAAGGCAGGAGGCTAGTCTGCTGTTTTAGCATGACCTCAGTAAAAGTTCTATTTTGA
>NW_027989495.1:0-201 GCF_054177405.1 Leptonychotes weddellii
CTGGGGGGGGGCTCAGTCGGTTAAGCATCCGACTCCTGATTTCAGCTCGGGTCATGATCTCAGGGTCGTGAGATCGAGCCCCGCATTGGGCTCTGTGCTCAGCAGGGAGTCTGCTTGAGATTCTCTCCTTCTCCCTCTGCTTCTCTCCCAGTGCTCTCTCTCTCTCTCTCTTTCAAATAAATAAATAAATCTTAGGGGGGA
>NW_027989496.1:0-201 GCF_054177405.1 Leptonychotes weddellii
TTTTTTTTTTTTTTAAAGATTTTTTATTTATTTATCTGAGAGAGAGAATGGGAGACAGAGAGCATGAGAGAGGGAGGATCAGAGGGAGAAGCAGACTCCCCGCCGAGCAGGGAGTCCGATGCGGGACTCGATCCCGGGACTCCAGGATCATGACCTGGGCCGAAGGCAGTCGCTTAACCAACTGAGCCACCCAGGCGCCCC
>NW_027989497.1:0-201 GCF_054177405.1 Leptonychotes weddellii
TTGGAAGCAATGGTCTAGCCCATCTTGAAATAATTTGCCATGTTTTAATAAAACACATTCTTTACTATACTATTATAAGTAATATAATAATTAGTTTATAAAAAACAAAACAAAACAACGTACTTATCCTCCCCCAGTGTTCTCTGTCCCTCTCCTTGGCTCAGCTCCACCTCCTTCTTCCTCTCTTCCTCCCTCTGTCTT
>NW_027989498.1:0-201 GCF_054177405.1 Leptonychotes weddellii
GGACTTTCCTCTTTGTTCCTGTTTCCTTTGAAGCCGTGCTCTGTCCACTGGTACCACTCATCCCTCTCCACTCCTCCCAGACTCCCAGAGCTGTGTCCTCCCTTCTCCTCAGAGAGACCCTTACTCGTAAATCCCTCCTCTCCCTGTGCCACTCGGCTGCCCACCACGACCCCCAGACCTCCTAATGGCATGCAGGTGGCG
>NW_027989499.1:0-201 GCF_054177405.1 Leptonychotes weddellii
GCCTCTTGCTCTGAGATGTCCTCAAGGCTGCATTAAAATATTAGAGCCCAGGGGCACCTGGGTGGCTCAGTTGGTTAAGCGACTGCCTTCGGCTCAGGTCATGATCCTGGAGTCCCGGGATCGAGTCCCGCGTCGGGCTCCCTGCTCAGCGGGAAGCTTGCTTCTCCCTCTCCCACTCCCCCTGCTTGTGTTCCTTCTCTC
>NW_027989500.1:0-201 GCF_054177405.1 Leptonychotes weddellii
CGCCTGGGTGGCTCAGTTGGTTAAGCGACTGCCTTCGGCTCAGGTCATGATCCTGGAGTCCCTGGATCGAGTCCCGCATCGGGCTCCCTGCTCGGCAGGGAGTCTGCTTCTCCCTCTCCCACTCCCCCTGCTTGTGTTCCCTCTCTCGCTGTGTCTTTCTCTGTCAAATAAATAAATAAAATCTTAAAAAAAAAAAAAAAA
>NW_027989501.1:0-12204 GCF_054177405.1 Leptonychotes weddellii
AAACAAATAATACATTGTATGTAAAAAAAAAAAAAAAAAAAGAAGAAGAAGATAGTAGGAAGGGAAAAATGAAGGGGGGGAAATTGGAGGAGGAGACGAACCATGAGAGACTATGGACTCTGAGAAACAAACTGAGGGCTCTAGAGGGGAGGGGAGTGGGGGGATGGGTTAACTTGGTGATGGGTATTAAGGGGGGCACATATTGAATGGAGCACTGGGTGTTATACACAAACAATGAATCACAGAACACTACATCAAAAACTAATGATGTAATGTATGGTGAATAACATAATAAAATAAAATTAACAAAAGAAAGTGGGTGTTTTGAGTCGCACACCTAAAAGGATCTTTTTTCCTCCTACCCGCATCTCTAAAATAAATTTTTGAAGACTCAGATTTTTATACTACCGTAGTGTTTTAGCATTTCATTTCAATCCTTTTTAAACTATACATTATTTGACCTATCTTCTTCAAGGAGGATAAAACATTTTCAAATGTCCAACAATTGCATTTACTATAATAGGGTAAAAAGACAGTAAAGTATGTGCTTTTCCCTCTCACATAAATAAAGCCATTTTTGAAACATATTCCATTCCAAATTTATCTTTAATGAACATAAAAATATTTTGTTAATGGAAAAAATTCCTAAAAAATAATGGCCTACAAAAGAAAATGCTATCTTACTTTTTAAAATGCTTAGGGGCACCTGGGTGGCTCAGTCATTAAACATCTGCCTCTGGCTCGGGTCATGATCCCAGGGTCCTGGGATCAAGCCCCACATTGGGTTCCTTGCTCAGCAGGGGGCCTGCTTCTCCCTCTCCCCCTGCTTGCGTTCCCCCTCTCGCATTCTCTCTGTCAAATAAATAAAATAAAGTCTTTAAAAAATAAATAAATAAATAAATATATAAAATGCTTAATGTTTGGCACTCAAAAACTTAAAAATCTGAAAATATACTTTTTTACCTATCATACTGAAAAAGATTTTCAAAATATATACTAGCCTGAGTCCATGACATGGTAGTAAATTTAATATTCTCAAACATTGCTGGGGACAATATAATTGCTTCAAATTTCTGGGAAGAAATTTGATTATCTTTCTCAAGAGCTTCAGGATTATTTATATGAATTAATCCATAAATATGCACAAAAATCATAAATGCTATTTGTACTTTTAGAATAAAGAGATATTAAAAGCTGCCTATATCTATAAAGAACTTATCAAACTCAACACCCAAAAAACAAACAATCCAATCAAGAAATGGGCAGAAGACATGAACAGACATTTCTCCAAAGAAGACATACAAATGGCCAACAGACACATGAAAAAATGCTCCACATCACTTGGCATCAGGGAAATACAAATCAAGACCACAGGGAGATACCACCTCACACCAGTCAGAATGGCTAAAATTAACAAGACAGGAAACAACAGATGTTGGCGAGGATGTGGAGAAAGGGGAACCCTGTTACACATTTGGTGGGAATGCAAGCTGGTGCAGCCACTCTGGAAAACAGTATGGAGGATCCTTAAAAAGTTGAAAATAGAGCTACCCTGCAACCCAGCAATTGCACTACTAGGTATTTACCCCAAAGATACAAATGTAGGGATCCGAAGGGGCACCTGGCACCCCTATGTTCATAGCAGCAATGTTCACAATAGCCAAACTGTGGAAAGAGCAAAGATGTCCATTGACAGACGAATGTTTAAAGAAGATGTGGTGGCATCTGCCTTTGACTCAGGTCCTAATCCTAGGGTCCTAAGATGGAGCCCCACATCTGGCTCCCTGCTCAACAGGGAGTCTGCTTCTCCCTCTGCCCTTCCCCCTGCTCATGCTCTCTCTCTCTCAAATAAATAAAATTAAAAAAAAAAAAAAAAGAGGTGGTACACACACACACACACACAGGAATCTTACTCAGCCATCAGAAAGGATGAATACTTACCATTTGCATCGACGTGGATGGAACTGGAGGGTATTATGTTGAGCGAAATGAGTCAATCAAGGAAAGACAATTATCATATGGTTTCACTCATATAGGGAACATAAGAAACAGGGAAGATGATCATAGTGGAAGGGAGCGAAAACAGAATGGGAAGTTATCAGAGAGGGAGAAAAACCATCAGAGACTCTTAACAATAGGAAACAAACTGAGGGTTGCTGGAGGGGAGGAGGGTGGAGGGAAGGGGTAATTGGGTGATAGGCATTAAGGAGGGCATGTGATGTGATGAGCACTGGGTGTTATATGCAACTGATAATTTACTGAACACTACATCTGAAACTAATGATGTACTGTAAGTTGACTAATTGAATTTTTAAAAAGCTGCCTATTGCTAATATGCAATTAGATAAACAAATTACAGTATAACTATTTATTTTAGTATTACATAGCCATTAAGAATCATATTTCTGAAGAATGTATAATAGATAAGTTCTCATACTATAATTTTTCTAAGTGAAAAATGTATGACAGAAGGCTGAAAATTTTTATGACCCAAAAGGCTTTTTTTATGTTGTGTGCAAAAATGGCCATGATAAGTGGGTTTCCTATGAACTACTCTTGAGTAAGCATCATCCCATCTGACTCTGCCTGGCCATAAAATTTACTTTGGCCTATTAGGCATCAGCTACTGTGAAGCAAGCAGAGGCTTAATAAGAGCTCACATGTGGGAGTTTGCCTTCATGCTGCTTTCTGGAACCCTGAGACCACCATGTAAAGAAGACTGGGATAACCTACAGGAAAACAGAAGGCCATGTGAAA
Organism: Leptonychotes weddellii; assembly: GCF_054177405.1. Classification (NCBI taxonomy): domain Eukaryota; kingdom Metazoa; phylum Chordata; class Mammalia; order Carnivora; family Phocidae; genus Leptonychotes; species Leptonychotes weddellii. The sequence continues at coordinate 2,758 of NW_027989501.1, forward strand.
CAGATAAGCCATCCCTGCTTGAGGCCCCCCTAGACTAACCAATTAGCCAGTCACCTGCCAGACATAGTGAAGTTACCCATGATCAGCCAACACCAGCCAAACTACCAGGTGACCACTTCAGCTCAGAACAGAAATATGGCCAGCTAACCCACAGAATTGTGAACTAAATTACTGTTGTCTTTTTTTTTTTTTTTTTACGCCATTAGATTTTGGATTTGGTTGATTACAAAGCAAAAACTTATATAGATAGTAAGATGATTACAGACTGATCTTTTCCTTTAAAGCCTTCCAAGTTTTCTAAATTCATATAATCAGTGCGAATTGTTTTTAAAAGAAGATAATCGTACTTTATAATAAGAAAAACAAATACAAAACCAAATAAAAATAGCTGAAGAGGGGCGCCTGGCTGACTCAGTCAGTGGAGCATGTGACTCTTGATCTCGGGGTTGTGAGTTCAAGTGCACATTAGGTGTAGAGATGACTTAAAAACAAAATCCTTAAAAAAATAGCTGAAGAAAAATTAGGAAAAATGAGTTGTATTCTTCACATGTACCCTTCAGTTATTAGCTTTCCCTATAGAAAGAGTTGAGCAGTATCATGTCTGGGAATGTTTTTTATGAAACCGCTCCCCATTTCTTTTTGCTTTTCAGTGACTCTGGTTTTATCATAGCTCATCTCTGTGGTTTGCGTGTCCTTCCCCAAAGCCTATTTCTTCTTAGTAACTAGTTCCAAAGCATACAGTCAGTAACACACAAATTGGAAGTCACCATTTAAAAGTCTCATTATAATAATCATTAGTCACGGGTAGAGACTAATTTTCTCCTTTAACACACATTTTTATCATAACAAGAATTTAACTATATTTTCAAGCAAACACCACCAGAGAATCAACCATCATTTTTATCATTCATCATACAGTCAGTGTAGATTTTACAGTAGTTGAATTTAACCCATGATTATGGGCCAAATATTCATCATCAGGAATATGTCCTGTGTGATATGTATGTTAAAATAAGACTCACTGTCTTTTTATGAGAGTAAGTGGTGGGAAAATGTTTACTTAAAAAAAATCTTCACCTTTTAGAGAACTGAATGTTTATCTGGTAGAAACAATTCAGTAACTCACCAGTAAATTCAACACTTATTTGGTAGATATAATTCAATAAGATATCAAAAGATGGTTGGTAAATGGCCATGCATAATACTAGGAGATTAATGTGTATTCTAAGTGAGAGAGAAGAAGTTAAACAATCCAAACAGGGAAAAATACATGAAAACAACAATAACAACATTGTGCTCATCCTCTTAAATGGTTCAAATTTTATGTATCACCTTGAATGGGCCACAGGTGCCCATATTAAACACCGTTTCTGGGTGAAATTAGCATTTGAATCAGCAGACTGGGTAGACTGCCCTCCCCAATGTGGGTGAGCATCATCCAATCCATTGAGGTCCTAAGTAGAACAAAAGGTAGGAGAAAGAATAATTCATCCCTTTCCTTGCCTCACTGAGTAAGCTGAGATATCTCATCTTCCCTGCCCTTGGACTGGAATTTGTATTCCTGACTCCCCTGCTTCTCAGGCCTCAGTCTCAGACTGAAGTACACCACCTTTCCTGGGTCTCCAGCCTGCAGAGGGCAGATCACCAGACTTAGCCTCTACAACTGCATGAGCCAATTCCTTGTAATAAATCTCCTGTGACACACATATCTCTACCCTGCTGGTTCTGTTTCCCTGGAGGACCCTGACTGAAATCCTATGTATTGCTCTGTGATCCCTTCCTATAAACTATGCCCCGGATATACACACTGCTCGCCTCCACTGCCTACCCCATATCCCCACCCTCGTACATAGAACTTTAGTAAATGTCTCCTGAAACTTACCAGGACTTGGTATGAAAAGAATTTTTTTTTAATACAACTGGATAAAGTGGCTGCCTTTTGCACCAAGGTGAGGTGGCAGATCCAAATGCAGAAGCCAGACGGACAGGTAACCTCTGAACTGAACTCCACAGTGGACGATCTGCCAGCCACGTGCCCAATGAGCTAACCAGAGGTGCTAGCACAGACCAACCTAAAACGCAGCCAAGTTCCCAATCTGGTCCCCTTTTTGCCTGAGGGACACAGTGGAACTAGCTAAGGCAATCCCTCCCCTGACTCATGAATCCAAACAGGAAAAAATCAAAAACGATAGAACTGAGAAAAATATCTAGGGAGGAGGGGACCAGAGGCAAAGTTTGGAAGTAAATACAATTTGCTTTTGGCACTTACTCTTCCTGTGCCTCACTTTGTGACCCACTCCCCCCATATGCACTGGAGCTCCCACGCACACAACACACACACATTCCCCAGGTCTACATCCTGCCACTAAGAGTGATTTCTTATCCTACTCTCACCTCACTTCTCCATCCACAACTGTCAGATACCTTGACCCTTTAGTGCTTGGTGCCTGCAAAATGATCCACCCATGTTAGATTTTTGTGCTTTTCTGGAAAATTGACTTTTCCCCTATTGTTCCCGAATACCCTTGCTCTTATTCCCTTTCCTTTAGGCTTGTTTCAGTGCTTCTGGATAGCAAAAAGCCTCCAGATAGCTGTTGGCTTGCTGCATGCTGAAAATCCAAAGGAGCAGCACTCATGTCCTTAGACTAAGAATGAGCCAAAAATTCTCTTTCCTGAAGAATGATCAAAGCCTTCTCATTGTTCGACTATTCTTAGAATCCAGATCCAGACCTCTTGTGTTGGGAACTGCAACATTCACTCATCGAGGTTCCAGTACCGTCTAGCAGTGGGAAAGGGCAATGGGGTAAGGCTCATCTTCATGGCAGTCACTTTTTCTAAGCAGCTCACATGCATTAATATCAATACAACAGCCCTATGAAGTAGGTACTCTTTTGAAGACAGTTTCTCTAGTTTTCTGTTTGTCCAATTTTTCAAGACTCCTACAAGGTTTAAGTGGCAGTAATAGAATTTGAAACCCAACTCTTTCCCCTAAAGCCAATACTAAACCAATTCCCTCATCTTACAATTTAAAAATGGATGGCCTAAATATATAAAACTATCTTAAAAGAAAAATGGTTACTTTAAATATGTATTGAATAGGTTTTCAAAAACTGGGAATTATAATATCTGAATTATAAAAAAAAAAAAAAAAAAGGCTTACAACAGTATAAGAGCCAAGAAACCAAAACAAAAACCCAGTTCTTTTCAGGTCTGAGCTACTTTTTAAATTAAAAATATGCTAATTATTTTCATTTGTTGTTGTTTGTTGATGTACATTTACTCATGGGAAGCGCTGAACATAGACTTGTGGAGTGACTAGATGATTTATGCTTCAATAATTTGATGTCATTAAATATCCACAGGAACTTTTAGTTGGCAAACGATTCCACTAGAATCTACTCTTTAGGGATGTTCAGCCTGAATAATTTGGCAATCATACCACATGGCCATTTGGTAAGGACTTTAAAAGTCCTTGGGAACATGGCACCAAAAAGCACTACTGGAGATATTGCAATCATGTGGCGATCTGGAATGGTGATAAATTAACTTCTTAGTCTCTGACAGAATGAGGGTGTACAGTTCTACCCACTGCGGAAACACTGTTATTGTGCCTCTGTCTTTCTCAGCAGCATGGGAATCCTCCTTAACGGCTCCCTGAGCACTTGTGAGAGATGGCATCAGTTCTGCTCTCCCAGACCGCAAGGAAGGAAGCCATCCTCACATGTTGTTTACTCCCCAGCCTCCCCATAAGCCACGCTGGATTGTTCCTTCATCACCCACAAGGACACGTTGCTCACGAGCGGCCCTTCCCTGCTCAAGTTTGCATTGCCTTGTAAAGTCCAATCCTCTCTAACTGCATGATGCCACGCACTATAAATCACATTTGCATCCCATTTGAAACCTAAACCACAATAGACACCAAAGAACAAAAGGAACCACAAGCCCAGCTTTTTTGACAAAACTCCCACACACTGATAATTGGAAGCACAGAAATCTGTACACTGACGAGGTCTGAAACTCCTGCCATGCCTTCTGCGGCCCGTCTCCCAGCCTCATCCACTTTCAGTGCTACCACCAAACCCCCTGGAAAAGTAGGAAGGGCAAGAAGAGCCTAACAAAAACTTGCTGGGGAGCAAGAGAAATGAAAACAAGTAATATGGATTGCCTGACAAATTGTGCTTCCGTAGTCTGCATTTAGCCACCATTGAGACCTGTCTGGTTGTTTGAAGGCATAGAAATCCCATTGTTAGAATACAGTATTTAAGTTGGTTCTAAAACAAGAGCTAGTTACTAACAGGTTAAGGTACATCTTTTGAGTAAATAAGGCTTATTGAAGAAGTCCAAATTATTTTCAGAACTATGAAAAAATGATTTTGCCCCTAGCTTATATAAACAGCTCCCATGAACTGTGTGGGGTTTTCTGCATGTGCTTAATTATCCATCAAAATTCCATAGTTCTAAACTAGACCAAATTCCTTTACAATATGGTTCCTAAATTTAATTACCATTTAAGGTGCAAATCTAATGGAAAGTGCAAGGCCTTTTATTATGATGCAAAGCAGCTGATTCAGATTTGCTGCTGGAAACAATTTTGTCTGTTCTGCATACATAGGTATATCACACAGCCAATGGGCTCTCTACTTCAGGATGACAGAAATAGTCCCTTAATAACTAGAGAATACTCACATAATTTCCCTTTAAAAAAAAAATCAATAAGAAAATAGACCTGATCATTGCAGAACATCGACCTCCTCCAGGGGACAACATGACTATTACCACAGACCAGCTTCTGTGTCTGTATTGTCAGAAACAGCTTAAATGGATAATGTTTTGATACTGGCTGAATGAGTATCTGGCTTCAAACAGTCTGGCAGCAAAATCAGGATTTTAATTAGATTATCAGAGAGCTATTTGTTAAATTTTGGAATGCTGATAAATTTTTAAAAGCCCTTCTAATCTGGAGATAATTACCTTCAATCATTAAACTTGTTCTTGATTAAGAATCTGAAAATGAGCCTGTTAAGCCTTCAGCAAAATAGTAAGCCCAATAAAACACTGAAAATAACACTGCCAAGCTACCAGGAAACTCATACTGCTACTCCTAGAATCTGCACAACTGGTGGAAATTAAACTAATGCTCAAAAAGAAACCAATGCATCTTGAATGAATTGTGACCTTGGGCAAGTTTTTTGAGTCCTGCTTCAGAAAAATCAAAAGAAAGATTTATATTTGGATAAATCTTTGAAAAGTGCCTGTAGAACAGAACTTTCTTATGTTTCGAAGTGACACAGGTGATTAAAAAAAAAAAGGATACATTGATTTAACTCCTCAGCATAGGTTTTAGATATTTGAGAAACTGGTTACAAAGAAAAAAAAATAAGGGCCAAATACATGTGCAAGATTCATAACCATCGTCATACCTGATCAGTGATTGTAAGACATTCTGATTATAACTTTTCCTCTATACGCTCTGACTTTAACTAGCAGGGAACTCATTCAGCAGATCGTTGAAAGTGATGTTGATTATCTCCATTGTTTCAAAAGCAAAAGATGGCACTATTGAACACTTATATGGTAATGACCATTTAAGATTTTCTTTATTACATATACAATGCCTCTCTTTCTGGTATCTTGGTAAGAATTATTACTGCTGGCCTAACAGTCATTATCATAGGTAAAAGGCAAGTGTTACTAATTATCTTATTACATAGTAAGAGAAGCCAGGTATAAAAAGAATCTGACTTTTCCAAAGTTTCCTACTAAGTTTAGTGGTAAAATTTAACGAAAGCCACATTCTGCCAATATCTAAACTAATCTGTGTTCGGAACTAATGGATGTTGTTTTAACTCAGACCATCAACAGACTATTTAGTAAGCTGTCACTAAAATTATTTGCTGCCAAAAATAGTTTGCAAAGGCTCAATGGCCTGGGCACACATTTATTCTATAAATTGAACTTACAATGTGCCAGGCATTGTGCTAAAGCCCTGAGAATACAATGGATGAAATAGAAAAAAACACGTACCTATGCTCTTAAAGTTCCATTTTAGCACAGGAGATGAACACAAAGCAACTAATCAAGTAATTCCACATTGTTCTAAGTATTATGGAAGAAACTGAATCTCAACTAGGGCAGTAACAGCTCCCTAGAAGGCATCACGGCCTGTCAAATAACCTGAGGGGCTACCAGCATTTAGTATGGGGGTCAAGGGTATAACTGCCAAGATTTGTATGGGAGTGCAGAGGTAGAAGTCCCCCAGAACCAAGATCTGTCCTATCCAAAGAGCCAACAGTGCTGTGCTGAGAAATAACATGCCTGGATGAACTGTCTAACATAGTTGACACCACATTTAAATATTCCTACTATGGGCAAATTATTGAACCGGGTTATATAAAGGAAATAGAAGAAAAACAAAAATACTATCTCCTCCCAGTGAACTTGGTCTATGAGCTAAATTATATAAACATGTAATACCTAGAGAAGAGGACGGGTCAATAAACACAGAGCTGTACCACATTAATAAAGCATGTGTTGGTATAGAATAGCCCGGTGAGATGTTGAGAAAAGGGGAAAATTAAGCCAAAGTTTAAAAGAGGGCATGAATTGGCATATATGAGGAGAGAGGCACTTTCCTAAGCAAAGGAAGAGACATGTAAAAACAGACATCAAGTCCAGCCCTGAGGTTGTTAACCTAACAGGAGTGTGGTAACTGTAAATACAAACTAAATCCAACACAACACACAAGCACTGGGCTCTTTTGGATATATATTCCCCTAATTTTCTTACTGAAGTTTTCCCATATACTAAGGTGACCTCTACTTCCAAAGTACCTGATATTACTTCTGTTGTTCTTATACAATTCCGTTTTTCCTCATTTTTAAATGTGCTTCAGATACCTTTGATTCTGCTAAGGCCATGGAGGCTAGTTAAGAGACTTTATTAACTTCCATATAAATGGTCGCCAGGCCAGCTCATACACACACACATCCTCTGCAATAGATTTCATTTGCAAATGACTGCAGGAGGCAACTTCTTTCAGTCATTAAAATTCTTGGGCAGTCTAAGAAACAAAAATTAAGATTTTTTTTTCTTCTTTTCCAAGGGCTGACAGTAAAATAAGAAATCACTGATACTCGAAGAGCATTATCCAGACAACAAAAAAGCATGTTTGTGAAATGTTACAAGTATCTCTCCCTTTCATGGTCAAATTCTCAGAGCTTTTACACTGAGTCTTTCCTGTGGTTAGCCAGTGAAATCCTCTGCTGGCTAGGATAGGCCACATTTCAGTTCACACAATAGGACACGGAGCACTGGCCAAAAGAATGGGGTTTGGAAGTCCCCCATTATGTGGTCAATCAATGGTTTATGGAAGGAGAATTCAAAAGTATTTAAATTACATGTAACACAGATGCTTTAAACCACTAAGATTGCTTAGCAAGCCACACACATACAAAAGATACGTTTGCTACAAACCAGTTTAGAAGTGGATCTGAAAATAATGATACTATACTAAGATTCTTAAGTAAACATTTACTTAAGTTTTATAAGGAACTAAGCCAAAATGTTTGTGCTTATATATTTAAGGATGATCAGGTTCTCTAGGATTTGCTAGGATTTGTTACATCTTTTACTTAATTTTTTGAAGTTTTTTTTTTTTTTGACGGGAACTTCATATCTAAAGTAAGAGAAAAATGAATGAACTTTAAGGAACGTATTAACTATTGCCTGGGAGCAAACTGATGTGAAAAATAAGAAAACCTAAAGGAAGTGGAGGCAAGATGGGCTTTTAAAATGTAGCAATTCAGTTGCTGGCTTACTGCCAATTCAAAACCTGGAGACATCTTGAAACCTTTAAATACCATAATTCTCAGCTGTAAGGAATTCTCTCCATGTTATCAATGTACTGGGGGGGAAAAAAGTATTCTTTTATAGATTTCCAGATCCAAGGTTAAAATGCATTTTAGGAGATGTTTATTTGAAGGTATTTTGCTCCTTTCCTCTACAGTCCATTTCAAGTAAGAGGAGGTCAAATGGAGTTCAGATGAGATTGTACCATTAAATTTTAAGAATGGGGCAAACCCCAAACTTCTCCATCAAGGTGACAAAACACTGTTACACAGAGCTATTTTTCGTAAGTAGTTTCTTAGTTTTATTTCACTTGTAACTATCTCAATTGTCAACTGTCAGTCTCAATTAAATATCTCAATTGTCCACTAACCAAATTAAAAAATAACTGAATTTCAAAATGCTTGTGACTTCAAGAATTTTGACTCAGCATCGTTTCCATAGCCAAGAGGATTTTTGGTCCTACAGAAGAGAAAGGAGGTCATAAATACCGAAAATCTTCTTGAATATATTTATTCGACAAGACAATGTATTCAGCTTGAAGTGATGCCAAGATAGGGTCTTCTTTAGCCTAGAATCAAAATTTTGTTCCTTTTTCTTTTTTAATCCTGAATAACTTGTGAGCCATTCTTTTCACCGTAGCTTAACTAATGAATTTAATGACTGCAACTATAGTTGGCACTTGTACGACAGGCAGCAGCTTGGAACAGATTCCAGGAGAAGGATCTCAGGACAAAATGGCTAAAAGATAAACAGGAATCAGGAAAAAGAATAGGCATGACAGAGGGCTAGATTCGGAGAGGGGTTTAAATGATGGAGCTGGACATCTGAAACCAGGGGAATAGTAGAGAGGGGAGGTGCATCAGCACTAACCAGACAAGCATGAGTCTTTGGAACCTGGGATGGTCAGAGACAAGAACTCATCAAACCAAAAAGGATGCCCGGAAGCCTCAATACCAAGAACGAATTCAGCAGTGTAGATCGAGTACAAGGAACTAGCTAGCAATGTGGAAATCACTTCTCACACATCCTATGCAACAAACTGGCAAATCCCATTGGTTCTACCTTCAAAATATATTCAGAATCAGCCACTACTTACCACATTCACCTGGCCCAAGCCTCTATCCTATCTTGCCTCGATTTTTAACCTTATCCTCTATAATGTAATCCCAATGCAGAAGCTAAAAACATCTTTTTAAAATGCAAACAGCTTAAATCACTCCTCTGCTCAAAACTCTACATTGCTCCCCATCTTACGCAGCATAAACCTATTGATAGCTGATAAGGCCCTATGGGATTGCACCCCTTTCCACTAGCTCTCTGAATGGATCTTTTTCACTATCTTCTTTTTTATTATTATGTTATGTTAATCACCATACATCATTAGTTTTTGATGTAGTGTTCCATGATTCATTATTTGCGTATAACACCCAGTGCTCCATGCAGAACATGCCCTCTTTAAAACCCATCACCAGGCTAACCCATCCCCCCACCCCCCTCCCCTCTAGAACCCTCAGTTTGTTTTTCAGAGTCCATAGTCTCTCATGGTTCATCTCCCCCTCCGATTTCCACCCCCCCTTTGTTACTATCTTCTGATCACTT
>NW_027989502.1:0-1044 GCF_054177405.1 Leptonychotes weddellii
ATCGCAGCAGTTCCCTCAGGTCCCATCAAGTCGGGGGGCGTCCATGACCAGAGAGGCAGAAGAAGGGCCAGCTTAGGGAGCACTTGTCCCGGGCTTCCTGTCCTTTGTGAGTGTCCCAGGACTAGCGGGGCCCCCGGCCCCACCCTGCATGCCAGGGTTCCTCCACAGGCCCCTTGAACAGCCTGTCACCTTCCTCCCCGTGAAGCCCCCACCCTGGATTTGCGTCCCAACCTGCTCCTGCTGACACCGGCGGAGGTCGCAGCCCCACCAGATGGGGGTCTGAGGTCGGCTGCCGGGGGGTGCCGGCTCTGCTCAGCCCTTGAAGGGTTGTGCGCGTCCCTCGTGTAGACGCGCGAGTGTCGGCCTGTGTGGCGGGCTGTCCCGTGTTGGGGAGTCAGGCCAGGCGGGCACAGGCCCAGCTCGGGGGGGGCACCCGCAGCATGTCTGTCCTGGTGGAGTCCGGCAGACGCCCCCGTCCCTGACCTGCAGCACCGTCCCTGTGGGGGGAGCATTCGCGCCTGGGGTACACGCCACGGAGGTGCTGTGGGCACTGGGGCCAGACTGCCCCCCCGGCAGAAGTCAGGTGCTCCAGGGACGGGAGCTGGGTGGCAGAGGGGCTTTCCGTGTGCACGTTTGTCCCCCCGCCCCGCTCTGTGCGGCGCGAGGCAGAGGTGAGGCAGAGAGGGCCTTTGGGGGTGTCTTGTGTGGCAGAGGCCCTTTCTCCCTTGGCGGCTGTGGTTCTCGTCTGTGCAGTGGGCACTTAGGGAAGAGGGGGTCCTGTCTGCGGAGCGCTTGGCCCTCCCTGTCCCCTGCTGTGTCCAGGTGTCTCTGGCCCCACCGGCTTCCTCGGGGAATATGTGTGGGGACAGAAGATAATGGCTGCCTGGGAGGAAGACGGCAGCCCAGTGGGTTATGCTGTCAAGAATCCCGTTTGATGAGTGAGGGTGTTTGGGTTGCAGTCATCAGAACATTCAGTGCAAAGGGGCTTCGCTAATCCAGCCCCGCACCGGTTTCCCTGCTCTCTCCACTTTGCCTTCCAGCTGG
>NW_027989503.1:0-201 GCF_054177405.1 Leptonychotes weddellii
TGTATGCATGAAAGTAAATTTGGTTTTCTCCTGTTAATCTGTCTCATGTCAACTTGATTCTTAGTCCAACTAGAAGGACCTGGAAGGGCAGAATAAATTCATCTCCCCCCAACACATGTCATGTGTGTCTCTTGTTTCTGTGTCTCCTGCCATGGTTGAATGGGCAGAGCAAGTGGTCAGGAAGGAATAGTGAAAGAAAAG
>NW_027989504.1:0-201 GCF_054177405.1 Leptonychotes weddellii
AGAGACGATGGACTCTGAAAAACAAACTGAGGGTTCTAGAGGGGAGGGGGGTGGGAGGATGGGTTGGCCTGGTGGTGGGTATTGAGGAGGGCACGTTCTGCATGGAGCACTGGGTGTTATGCACGAACAATGAATCATGGAACACTTCATCTAGAACTAATGATGTAATGTATGGGGATTAACATAAGAATAAAAAAAAAA
>NW_027989505.1:0-201 GCF_054177405.1 Leptonychotes weddellii
TCTCATTAAGTCACTTACGGGCCTGGATTCCCTCCACTGACTCATTCAGGGAACGAGGATCCCTCTGTTTTGTAGGTTTGCTATCTTCTAACTCTGGATCATTTGCCCCCAGCTGGTTGATGAGCATAGAGAGAGAGGAAGAATCATACTAGAGGTTTTAGAGGTTAGCCTGGAAGTTCTGTTGCTTGAACTTAGTCTTGA
>NW_027989506.1:0-201 GCF_054177405.1 Leptonychotes weddellii
AATGTTCATAGCAGCAATGTCCGCAATAGCCAAACTGTGGAAAGAGCCGAGATGCCCTTCAACAGATGAATGGATAAAGAAGATGTGGTCCATATATACAATGGAATATTACTCAGCCATCAGAAAGGATGAATACCCAACTTTTACATCAACATGGATGGGACTGGAGGAGATTATGCTAAGTGAAATAAGTCAAGCAGA
>NW_027989507.1:0-201 GCF_054177405.1 Leptonychotes weddellii
TTTGGGCGCCTGGGTGGCTCAGTCGTTAAGCGTCTGCCTTCGGCTCAGGTCATGATCCCAGGGTCCTGGGATCGAGTCCCACATCGGGCTCCCTGCTCGGCAGGAAGCCTGCTTCTCCCTCTCCCACTCCCCCTGCTTGTGTTCCTGCTCTCGCTGTCTCTCTCTCTGTCAAATAAATAAATAAAATCTTTAAAAAAAAAA
>NW_027989508.1:0-201 GCF_054177405.1 Leptonychotes weddellii
TCTTTTTTTTTTTTTTTAAAGATTTTATTTATTTATTTGAGAGAGAGAGAATGAGAGACAGAGAGCACGAGAGGGAAGAGGGTCAGAGGGAGAAGCAGACCCCCTGCTGAGCAGGGAGCCCGATGCGGGACTCGATCCCGGGACTCCAGGATCATGACCTGAGCCGAAGGCAGTCGCTTAACCAACTGAGCCACCCAGGCG
>NW_027989509.1:0-201 GCF_054177405.1 Leptonychotes weddellii
GGGCGCCTGGGTGGCTCAGTTGGTTAAGCGACTGCCTTCGGCTCAGGTCATGATCCTGGAGTCCCTGGATCGAGTCCCACATCGGGCTCCCTGCTCAGCAAGGAGCCTGCTTCTCCCTCTAACCCTCCCCCCTCTCATGTACTCTCTCTCTCTCATTCTCGCTCTCTCAAATAAATAAATAAATCTTTAAAAAAAAAAAAA
>NW_027989510.1:0-201 GCF_054177405.1 Leptonychotes weddellii
GCTGACTCAGCCCAGCCGTGGCAGGGAAGCCGTTGTCCCCTTCTCCTTGGGGCAGAAGCCAAGCCTCAGTTTCCCCATCCCAGATGGCTCTGAGCCACGGAGGCGGAAGTTGTTCGGCCCACAACTGGGAAAATTGATCTTGGAGCCCAGGTCTGTCGTCCCTGAAGCCTGACTACGTGTGTGTATGTGTGTGTGTGTGTG
>NW_027989511.1:0-201 GCF_054177405.1 Leptonychotes weddellii
ACCTCCTGCGCTGGTACTGGGAGAGGCAGGTGGTGAGCCACCTCCAGGACAAGTACGTCTTCATCACGGGCTGCGACTCGGGCTTCGGGAACCTGCTGGCCAGGCAGCTGGACCTGCGAGGCTTGAGGGTGCTGGCCGCGTGTCTGACGGAGGAGGGGGCCCAGCAGCTGAGAGGCCAGACGTCAGACAGGCTGGAGACGG
>NW_027989512.1:0-201 GCF_054177405.1 Leptonychotes weddellii
TCTCTCTCTCTCTCTCTCTCTCTCTGTTTTTACCATTTGTTCATTTGGTTTGCTTCTTAAATTCCACAGATGACTGAAATCCTATGGATGGAGCTAGAGAATATTATGCGAAGCAAAATAAGTCAGTCGAACAAAATATTGAGATGGCAGCCATGAGTCTCTGATGGCCTCACTGAGCCACTGAATTAACCAACTCTGGAG
>NW_027989513.1:0-1044 GCF_054177405.1 Leptonychotes weddellii
TTTAAAAATTTTAAATAATCACTCCTCAACCAAAAAAGTACTGGAATTTACAACACAACAAAACCTAGGATAGGATGTTCAGTTTAACGAAATTTTATGGTTAAGTCTAACTGAAAACCTATCTGATTTAAAAAAAAAAATTATCTCTAACATGTCAGAGATGTAGGAAGTAAAGTGTACATGTGGGTTGAAATTTGGTGTTTTTTTTTTTTAAACCAATCCCTGATATGAACTTACTTGCCTTTTTTCTTGATTGAGTTTTAAGAAGGCTAACTAGAAAAAAAGAAAGAAAGAAAAAAAACCCTGGTAATTGAAGCTTTCTAATACTTAAAGTCCAGTAGGATAACCAAGGGTAAGAACCTAAATCCTGAATTATATGTATGACCCTATATATTGTTCTACCCTTTAGCAAACCAACCGACCAACCAACGAAAACTAAAGGGAAAAGTTTTTAAAACGACTTTGGGTAAATAAACGGATGGCATTTTAAAAACTCTGAAAATAAACTGAGAAAAGGGAAGAAAAATGATTGATGCTAAGCTTGTTACGTGATTTATAAACACCGCAGGAAAATCACACGTCCTGCACCCAAATATTGTTATTTAAAGGACTACTTTTGAACGTACGGACATCAATGTGGCAACTGTAAGATACAATATTTCCCCAACCTCAGAGAGATGAAAATTTAACTCCTTTATTTCATGCAGCTTTCTGTGCAACATTTAAACCCTAGAGACATGAAACAAATATGCTTGAGAAAAAGAACTTTCAATCTTACTTAAAGCCCAGAGAGCAAGCTCTGGGGGGATACCCCGCCGCACAATTCTAAAAGAAGACGACTCTTCTCACTTTTCCACTTCAACTGTAATAATATCCCCATCTCCTGGAACTTTAAAAATTCTCCTTTTAAAATCAAGTGATGAAAATAAATAAAGAAACAAACAAACCAATAAAACCAGGTGAGAAGGCACAAGGTATTTGCCGCCGTCATGGCCGTCATGGCCGTCATGGCCGTCATGGCCGTCATGGCCGTCATGGCCGTCA
>NW_027989514.1:0-201 GCF_054177405.1 Leptonychotes weddellii
CCTGGGTGGCTCAGTCGTTAAGCGTCTGCCTTCGGCTCAGGTCATGATCCCAGGGTCCTGGGATCGAGTCCCACATCGGGCTCCCTGCTCGGCGGGAAGCCTGCTTCTCCCTCTCCCACTCCCCCTGCTTGTGTTCCTGCTCTCGCTATCTCTCTCTCTGTCAAATAAATAAATAAAATCTTTAAAAAAAAAAAAAAGAAA
>NW_027989515.1:0-201 GCF_054177405.1 Leptonychotes weddellii
GCGGGCGCCTGGGTGGCTCAGTTGGTTAAGCGACTGCCTTCGGCTCAGGTCATGATCCTGGAGTCCCGGGATCGAGTCCCGCATCGGGCTCCCTGCTCGGCAGGGAGTCTGCTTCTCCCTCTGACCCTCCTCCCTCTCATGCTCTCTGTCTCTCATTCTCTCTGTCTCAAATAAATAAATAAAATCTTTAAAAAAAAAATA
>NW_027989516.1:0-201 GCF_054177405.1 Leptonychotes weddellii
TTTTTTTTTTTTTTTAAAGATTTTATTTATTTATTTGAGAGAGAGAGAATGAGAGACAGAGAGCATGAGAAGGAGGAAGGTCAGAGGGAGAAGCAGACTCCCCGCCGAGCAGGGAGCCCGATGCGGGACTCGATCCCGGGACTCCAGGATCATGACCTGAGCCGAAGGCAGTCGCTTAACCAACTGAGCCACCCAGGCGCC
>NW_027989517.1:0-201 GCF_054177405.1 Leptonychotes weddellii
TTTATGCATGAAAGTAAATTTGGTTTTCTCCTGTTAATCTGTCTCATGTCAACTTGATTCTTAGTCCAACTAGAAGGACCTGGAAGGGCAGAATAAATTCATCTCCCCCCAACACATGTCATGTGTGTCTCTTGTTTCTGTGTCTCCTGCCATGGTTGAATGGGCAGAGCAAGTGGTCAGGAAGGAATAGTGAAAGAAAAG
>NW_027989518.1:0-201 GCF_054177405.1 Leptonychotes weddellii
GGCACCTGGGTGGCTCAGTCGTTAAGCGTCTGCCTTCGGCTCAGGTCATGATCCCAGGGTCCTGGGATCGAGCCCCGCATCGGGCTCCCTGCTCCGCGGGAAGCCTGCTTCTCCCTCTCCCACTCCCCCTGCTTGTGTTCCCTCTCTCGCTGTGTCTCTCTCTGTCAAATAAATAAATAAAATCTTTAAAAAAAAAAAAAA
>NW_027989519.1:0-201 GCF_054177405.1 Leptonychotes weddellii
ATTTTTTTTTAAAGATTTTATTTATTTATTTGAGAGAGAGAGAATGAGAGACAGAGAGCATGAGAGGGAGGAGGGTCAGAGGGAGAAGCAGACTCCCTGCCAAGCAGGGAGCCCGATGCGGGACTCGATCCCGGGACTCCAGGATCATGACCTGAGCCGAAGGCAGTCGCTTAACCAACTGAGCCACCCAGGCGCCCACTC
>NW_027989520.1:0-201 GCF_054177405.1 Leptonychotes weddellii
TATTTTTTTTTTTTTAAAGATTTTATTTATTTATTTGAGAGAGAGAATGAGACAGAGAGAGAGAGCATGAGAGGGGGGAGGATCAGAGGGAGAAGCAGACCCCCTGCTGAGCAAGGAGCCCGATATGGGACTCGATCCCGGGACTCCAGGATCATGACCTGAGCCGAAGGCAGTTGCTTAACCAACTGAGCCACCCAGGTG
>NW_027989521.1:0-201 GCF_054177405.1 Leptonychotes weddellii
GCCTGAGAGGCCGAGAAACAGACCCCTCCCCCAGAAGACAGACTGGAGGAACAGGTGAATGACAAGCTTATTTCCCACATGACTGTAAAATGCCAGTGCCAGGGGAAAATAATATATTGAGCTCCATGTGTTCCCTCATGACTCATTTATACTTCAGGCTAAAATTTTACATTTCCTTTTTGTTTCTTTTTTTTTTTTTAC
>NW_027989522.1:0-201 GCF_054177405.1 Leptonychotes weddellii
GTGGTGGGTATTGAGGAGGGCACATTCTGCATGGAGCACTGGGTGTTATGCACAAACAATGAATCATGGAACACTTCATCTAAAACTAATGATGTAATGTATGGGGATTAACATAAGAATTAAAAAAAAAGAAAAAAAAATATTAGATAAAATAGACTTTAAAACAAAAAATACTACTGGAGGGAAATGGAGAGATTTTAT
>NW_027989523.1:0-201 GCF_054177405.1 Leptonychotes weddellii
TTTTTTTTAAAGATTTTATTTATTTATTTGAGAGAGAGAGAATGAGAGAGAGCAAGCACATGAGAGGGGGGAGGGTCAGAGGGAGAAGCAGACTCCCTGCCGAGCAGGGAGCCCGATGCGGGACTCGATCCAGGGACTCCAGGATCATGACCTGAGCCGAAGGCAGTCGCTTAACCAACTGAGCCACCCAGGCGCCCTGAT
>NW_027989524.1:0-1044 GCF_054177405.1 Leptonychotes weddellii
GATGCTTCGTCCTGGTGCCTCAGTTCCGTGGTCCCATCAGTCAGCGGGTAGCCAGGGGCATCGGTATGGGCTCCCCTCCCCTCCCCTCCCTGCAGGCTGGTCAGGACCCCAGCTGAGGAGCCCGTGCGGGTTCCCGGATGATCCTGCATCTTGGGCCCTCGCTGACAGGCTGTTCAGTCCGGCCCGGGGCCCCATGTGTGTGCATGCGTGCTCTGTGTGGAGAGAACACCCGTCCCCCGATGACAAGTGCAGGTTCCTTCGTATATTCCAATCTCGGGAGTTTCCCATTCTGATTAGTGAACCGACGAGGCGTGCACCGCGGCCCCCAGGACGACCAGCCGGTGGGTTTCTCCTGTAGTTCGGCTTTCTGTGGTTGCGGGCTGTGAGGTTCAGCATGCTAACTACAGTGTGGTCACGTGTTCCTGAGGGGCTAAACCTCGTCCCCACTTGGTGACCTTCGCTGTCCCTTTGTTAAGTGTTGAGTTTGGTTTCCTGCTCCTCTTCCCGTGTACGGTCCCCACGGACTTGCTGTTTCTGATCATTTCCTCCCGGCAGACCTTTCCCCCCAGGATGGGAGGGGAGAGCAGTGAGTCCTGCTGTCTGGGAACCAACCAGCCTCGGGGGGCAAGCGCCCAGGTGGGGGGGACCTGGTCCAGGCACCGGGAAGGAGCCACCAGGGCTTTTTGACCAGAGGTTGTTTTCAGAAATGTCATCTTGCCGCCCAGCACAGTGGGGCTTCATCCGCCCTCTGGCTGCTGACATCCTGCCTGGGTCTCCGGTATGGCCCCCCGGGGGCTGGAGGTCAGACACCCTGGCCACTCCCTTTTGCGTCCTGACCCCTCTGGCCCCCCGTTAGGATGACGTGCGCAGACCCTCATCTGACTGCTGTGCAGGACGCCACACCCCAGCCCGCTCCCCTGCAGAGCCTGGCGCGTGCCTTCCCCGCCCAGAGTGAGGGTCTTGAGCAGCATGCGCCCCTCCGAGATAAACCCCAAAGCCGTGGGAGGGGAGAGGCTTCGGCCGTGTGGTTTCCCACTTCTGAGC
>NW_027989525.1:0-201 GCF_054177405.1 Leptonychotes weddellii
TTTCGTCTCCTCTCAGGAATTCAGCTGGATAGGGATCAAACCATTCTGAACACCTACAAACTCAACAGGAGATCGAAGAAAAGAAGAGCAACAACTCTCTCATCAGAAAAGCGACCACTTTCTGGAAGGTAGGACGTGCGGAGAAGTGAATCCGAGGCGATATTCGGGAGGATAGACGGCGGGGGAGGGGCCTCCGTCGGC
>NW_027989526.1:0-201 GCF_054177405.1 Leptonychotes weddellii
CTTCTTCTTTTTTTTTTTTTAAAGATTTTATTTATTTATTTGAGAGAGAGAGAATGAGAGACAGAGAGCACGAGAGGGAAGAGGGCAGAGGGAGAAGCAGACCCCCTGCTGAGCAGGGAGCCCGATGTGGGACTCGATCCCGGGACTCCAGGATCATGACCTGAGCCGAAGGCAGTCGCTTAACCAACTGAGCCACCCAGG
>NW_027989527.1:0-201 GCF_054177405.1 Leptonychotes weddellii
TATCCTGAGAGCAGTGAGAGGTCAGGCCCAGAGGAAGAGGCTTAGCGAGGTTCACAGAGAGTGTCTCCCAGCGCTGGGGCCAGAAGTCTGACACGGAAGTATGGGCAAAGCCATTCTTCTCCCTCTGCAGGTTCTAGGGGAGGAGCCTTCCTGCCTCCTTCAGCCATGTGTGGTTTCTGGCAGTCCTTGGCGTTCCTGGAC
>NW_027989528.1:0-201 GCF_054177405.1 Leptonychotes weddellii
TACTTTGTTCATTCATGGATGGTCTTAACACATGGTTTAAAAATTTCAGCTATACTTAACTGCATTTTATGAGGGGGATTATATTCCTTAGCAGTATTTGCAAATTTGGAAATTCACAAAGGTCTTAGAATATACCTGGCATGAATATAGAGTGTGTTGCCTCTGAGAAGCCATTGTCTGGGGACAGACCAAAGAGACAGG
>NW_027989529.1:0-201 GCF_054177405.1 Leptonychotes weddellii
TTTTTTTTTTTTTTAAAGATTTTATTTATTTATTTGACAGAGAGAGACACAGCGAGAGAGGGAACACAAGCAGGGGGAGTGGGAGAGGGAGAAGCAGGCTCTCCGACGAGCCGGGAGCCCGATGCGGGACTCGATCCCAGGACCCTGGGATCATGACCTGAGCTGAAGGCAGTCGCTCAACCAACTGAGCCACCCAGGCGC
>NW_027989530.1:0-201 GCF_054177405.1 Leptonychotes weddellii
ACTGGAGGTGTCCCAAGTCCAGATTTCAAGTTATATTACAAAGCTGTAGTAATTAAAACAGAATGGTACGGGCATAAAAATAGACACATAAATCAATGGAACAGAACAGAAAACCCAGAAATAAACTCACAATTACACTGTCAATCTTTGACAAAGGAGGGATGAATATACAATGGGAAAAAGACAGTCTCTTCAACAAAT
>NW_027989531.1:0-201 GCF_054177405.1 Leptonychotes weddellii
TTTTTTTTTTTTAAAGATTTTATTTATTTATTTGAGACAGAGAGAATGAGAGAGACAGAGAGCACATGAGAGGGGGGAGGGTCAGAGGGAGAAGCAGGCTCCCTGCTGAGCAGGGAGCCCGATGCGGGACTCGATCCAGGGACTCCAGGATCATGACCTGAGCCGAAGGCAGTCGCTTAACCAACTGAGCCACCCAGGCGC
>NW_027989532.1:0-201 GCF_054177405.1 Leptonychotes weddellii
TTATTTTTTTTTAAAGATTTTATTTATTTATTTGAGACAGAGAGAATGAGAGAGACAGAGAGCACATGAGAGGGGGGAGGGTCAGAGGGAGAAGCAGGCTCCCTGCCGAGCAGGGAGCCCGATGCGGGACTCGATCCCAGGACTCCAGGATCATGACCTGAGCCGAAGGCAGTCGCTTAACCAACTGAGCCACCCAGGCGC
>NW_027989533.1:0-201 GCF_054177405.1 Leptonychotes weddellii
TCTTTTTTTTTTTTTTAAAGATTTTATTTATTTATTTGAGACAGAGAGAATGAGAGACAGAGAGCATGAGAGGGAGGAGGGCCAGAGGGAGGAGCAGACTCCCTGCCGAGCAGGGAGCCCGATGCGGGACTCGATCCAGGGACTCCAGGATCATGACCTGAGCCGAAGGCAGTCGCTTAACCAACTGAGCCACCCAGGCGC
>NW_027989534.1:0-201 GCF_054177405.1 Leptonychotes weddellii
TCTTTTTTTTTTTTTTTAAAGATTTTATTTATTTATTTGAGAGAGCGAGAATGAGAGAGAGTACATGAGAGGGGGGAGGGTCAGAGGGAGAAGCAGGCTCCTCGCCGAGCAGGGAGCCCGATGCGGGACTCGATCCCGGGACTCCAGGATCATGACCTGAGCCGAAGGCAGTCGCTTAACCGACTGAGCCACTCAGGCGCC
>NW_027989535.1:0-1044 GCF_054177405.1 Leptonychotes weddellii
GTGTTTGCAAATTACTTTAGTTTTTGTTTGTCCTGGAAGCTTTTTATCTCTCCTTCTATTTTCAATGACAGCCTAGAGACTATGGACTCTGAGAAACAAACTGAGGGTTCTAGAGGGGAGGGGGGTAGGGGGATGGGTTAGCCTGGTGATGGGTATGGAAGAGGGACATATTGAATGGAGCACTGGGTATTATACACAAACAATGAATCTTGGAACACTACATCAAAAACTAATGATGTAATGTATGGTGATTAACATAACATAATAAAATAAAATAAAAAAAAAGAAGAGTATGTGCTGATCAATGGTATATGCATTATTTCTCAAGGTATGTTTCTAGTAACTCAGTCCTGTGAAATGCTTGGAGAAAAAAAAATGCACTCCATTGTCAAAAAGGACTGGGAGGGTCAGTCGGTAAAGCGTCTGACTCTTGATCATGATATCAGGGTTGTTAAGATCCAGCCGAGCAGTGTGAGGCTCCATGCTCAGCAGGGAGTCTGCTTGAGATTCCTTCCCTCTGCTCTCTCTCTCTCCCTCTCTCTTTCTCTCTCATAAATAATCTCTAAAAAAAAAAAAAGAAAAGAAAAGAAAAAAGGACTGGAAAATGCTATATATCAAGTGGCTCTTTAAAAGTTCTCAATCCAGATTAAACTATTAGGGGCCCCAAGAAATCCTGAAGTAAAGAGAATAATTTGACTGTTTAATTCAGTATTTCCCTAATTCATTTGACCATGGTAACTTTTTTTTCCTCAGAAAACACTACTATGGTAGTCCCAGCGTTAGAAGTAACACACTTCAGGAAAGGCCAGTACAGAGTAAGTGCTGAAGAATTTAGGAATGACGGGCGCCTGGGTGGCTCAGTCGGTTAAGCGTCTGCCTTCGGCTCAGGTCATGATCCCGGGGTCCTGGGATCGAGTCCCGCATCGGGTTCCCTGCTCCGCGGGAAGCCTGCTTCTTCCTCCCCCACTCCCCCTGCTTATGTTCCCTCTCTCGCTGTGTGTCTCTCTGTCAAATAAATAAATAAAATCTTTAAAAAAAAAAAAA
>NW_027989536.1:0-201 GCF_054177405.1 Leptonychotes weddellii
TACTACCGTATCACCGTGGACATCTCCCTTTATGCCTGCTAATATCAGTGAATAACTTGTGTACTTGGGTGTTTCTGTGCCGGGTGCACAGATAACTTAGAAACTGTCCTATTCTCTTGTTGGATTGATCCCTTTATCACTAGGTAATGCCTTTCTAAGTCTCTGGTTACAGATTTTAAGTCTATTTTTTCTGACAGAAGG
>NW_027989537.1:0-201 GCF_054177405.1 Leptonychotes weddellii
TTTTTTTTTTTTTAAAGATTTTATTTATTTATTTGACAGAGAGAGACACAGCGAGAGAGGGAACACAAGCAGGGGGAGTGGGAGAGGGAGAAGCAGGCTCCCCGCAGAGCAGGGAGCCCGATGTGGGACTCGATCCCAGGACCCTGGGATCATGACCTGAGCCGAAGGCAGTCGCTTAACCAACTGAGCCACCCAGGCGCC
>NW_027989538.1:0-201 GCF_054177405.1 Leptonychotes weddellii
TTGAGGAGGGCACATTCTGCATGGAGCACTGGGTGTTATGCACAAACAATGAATCATGGAACACTTCATCTAGAACTAATGATGTAATGTATGGAGATTAACATAAGAATAAAAAATAAATAAATTAATAATAATAAAAAAAAAGAACTGCTTTTGCTGTATCCCATGGGTTATAGTATGTTGTGTTTCCATTTTCATTTG
>NW_027989539.1:0-201 GCF_054177405.1 Leptonychotes weddellii
AATGGAGGTGTCCCAAGTCCAGATTTCAAGTTATATTACAAAGCTGTAGTAATTAAAACAGAATGGTACGGGCATAAAAATAGACACATAAATCAATGGAACAGAACAGAAAACCCAGAAATAAACTCACAATTACACTGTCAATCTTTGACAAAGGAGGGATGAATATACAATGGGAAAAAGACAGTCTCTTCAACAAAT
>NW_027989540.1:0-201 GCF_054177405.1 Leptonychotes weddellii
TTTTTTTTTTTTTTTTTTAAAGATTTTATTTATTTATTTGAGAGAGAGAGAATGAGAGACAGAGAGCATGAGAAGGAGGAAGGTCAGAGGGAGAAGCAGACTCCCTGCTGAGCAGGGAGCCCGATGCGGGACTCGATCCCGGGACTCCAGGATCATGACCTGAGCCGAAGGCAGTCGCTTAACCAACTGAGCCACCCAGGC
>NW_027989541.1:0-201 GCF_054177405.1 Leptonychotes weddellii
TTTTTTTTTTTTTTTTAAAGATTTTATTTATTTACTTGAGAGAGAGTGAGAGAGAGAAAGAGCACAAGAGTGGGGAGCAGGAGAGGGAGAAGCAGACTCCCTGCCGAGCAGGGAGCCCGATGCGGGACTCGATCCCGGGACTCCAGGATCATGACCTGAGCCGAAGGCAGTCGCTTAACCAACTGAGCCACCCAGGCGCCC
>NW_027989542.1:0-201 GCF_054177405.1 Leptonychotes weddellii
TTTTTTTTTTTTTTTTTTAAGATTTTATTTATTTGCAAGAGAGAGAATGAGAGACAGAGAGCATGAGAGGGAGGAGGGTTAGAGGGAGAAGTAGACTCCCCGCCGAGCAGGGAGCCCGATGTGGGACTCGATCCCAGGACTCCAGGATCATGACCCGAGCCGAAGGCAGTCGCTTAACCAACTGAGCCACCCAGGCGCCCC
>NW_027989543.1:0-201 GCF_054177405.1 Leptonychotes weddellii
CGCCTGGGTGGCTCAGTTGGTTAAGCGACTGCCTTCGGCTCAGGTCATGATCCTGGAGTCCCTGGATCGAGTCCCGCATCGGGCTCTCTGCTCGGCAGGGAGCCTGCTTCTCCCTCTGACCCTCCCCCCTCTCATGTGCTCTCTGTCTCTCTCATTCTCTCTGTCTCAAATAAATAAATAAAATCTTTAAAAAAAAAAAAA
>NW_027989544.1:0-201 GCF_054177405.1 Leptonychotes weddellii
TTTTTTTTTTTTTTAAAGATTTTATTTATTTATTTGAGACAGAGAGAATGAGAGACAGAGAGCATGAGAGGGAGGAGGGTCAGAGGGAGAAGTAGACTCCCTGCCGAGCAGGGAGCCCGATGCGGGACTCGATCCTGGGACTCCAGGATCATGACCTGAGCCGAAGGCAGTCGCTTAACCAACTGAGCCACCCAGGCGCCC
>NW_027989545.1:0-201 GCF_054177405.1 Leptonychotes weddellii
TCTTTTTTTTTTTTTTTAAAGATTTTATTTATTTATTTGACAGAGAGACAGCGAGAGCAGGAACACAAGCAGGGGGAGTGGGAGAGGGAGAAGCAGGCCTCCTGCCGAGCAGGGAGCCCGATGTGGGACTCGATCCCAGGACCCTGGGATCATGACCTGAGCCGAAGGCAGACGCTTAACGACTGAGCCACCCAGGCGCCC
>NW_027989546.1:0-1044 GCF_054177405.1 Leptonychotes weddellii
GCCAGATTCACATGCTTACCTGCTAATGCAGCGGGACTCGGTAAATATCTAGATTTAACACGACCAAACTGAACTCCCATATTCCGCCTGAAACCTGCTCTACCCCATTCTCGTCTCCGTGAAGACAACTCTACCCTTCCAGTGGCTCAAGCCAAAAACCTTGGGGTCATGTTTGCTTCTTCTCTTTCTCAGCCCTTCTTCCGATATATTAGTAAATGCCGTCTGAGTTTTCTTCAAAATACTGTCCCCAGGCTGACCACTCCTTTCCACCTCCACTGCTCCCACCATCATCTGGTGAGAGACTCCGTCACCTCGCCTCTGATAGTTGCCATGGCCTCCTGCCTGGTCTCCTTGTCCCCGCCCTTGTCCCTCACCCTCTACAATCTGTTCTCAGCAGAGTAGCCAGAGTGATTCTTTAAAAATATAAATCAGTTACCTCTGCTTAAAACCCCCAACTGGCTTTCTACCTCATGCAGCATAAAAGCCCCTGTTCCGTCAGGGGCCCCCTCTCCGGCCCCACCTTTCTGACCTCATCTCCCCTCCACCCCTCTTGTCCACTCCTTTCCAGCCACACAGTCTCACCTCAGGGACCTCCCTCCACGGGAAAGCTCCCTCCCTGGGAACCTGCCTGGCTCCCTCCCCATCGCTTCCATCAGGGGTCTGCCCTTCCATGGCCCCCCAACACCAAAGAACCACGTCCCCCCAGTCTCAGCACTCTGTTTTCCCCATCCCTGCTCCCATGTTCTCCAAAGCACTATGCCATCGGGCACCTTAAATATTTATTTCTTTTTGTGTCTTCTTGGATGGTCTTCCCTGACCGGCATGTAATTTCTGCTTGGTTCACTGCTGTGTCTCCTTGTCTATAACTGCACCAGCTTCGGTCAGTATCCAGAAGGTGTTTGCTGAGTGACTCTGTCCAGCTGGAGAGCTCACACTTTCACGTGAGGGACTGGGTCTTCTAGGTCTCCATATCTTTTGGAAAGAAGTAAAGTATAAGTAAATAATTTTGTAAGTAAATACCCAGCTGGTCACTCTGAATTTCAG
>NW_027989547.1:0-201 GCF_054177405.1 Leptonychotes weddellii
GAAGCGGGGGAAATCGGAGGGGTGGACGAACCATGAGAGACGATGGACTCTGAAAAACAAACTGAGGGTTCTAGAGGGGAGGGGGGTGGGAGGATGGGTTAGCCTGGTGGTGGGTATTGAGGAGGGCACATTCTGCATGGAGCACTGGGTGTTATGCACAAACAATGAATCATGGAACACTTCATCTAGAACTAATGATGT
>NW_027989548.1:0-201 GCF_054177405.1 Leptonychotes weddellii
GATTTGCTCCATCTAAAATGAAAAAGAAAGAAAGAAAAACGTAACTGTTGGTGAGGATGTGGAGAAATGGAACCCTTTGGCACTACTGATGGGAATGTAAATTGGTGCATTCCTTATGCAAAGTATAGTGGTCCTTCAAAAAATTAAGAATAGAATTACCATATCAGTATCTCAAAGATATCTGCACTCCCACATACATTG
>NW_027989549.1:0-201 GCF_054177405.1 Leptonychotes weddellii
ATGTCTAAGTACCAGTTGGCCTACCTTGAGGGAAACTGGTCACATCTTTGCCAGGTGGTGAGGGATGCTGCTCTAACCAAGAGGAACAGAGTCTGGGGTTCAGCCTGTCAGGTTAAGCCCATGTCCCATTTTATTATCCTTCTTGGGAGGGTGCAAACTTCTGTCCCTACGTTTTCACCAAAGTGGTCTTCTAGTTGCACC
>NW_027989550.1:0-201 GCF_054177405.1 Leptonychotes weddellii
CAATAGTTTCCCATGCTCCTGATTTAAGTTTAAAATTTCCAGGAAGACCAGAATGTGTCAATTAGTTAGGTCTTTGCTTTTTTTTTTTTTCCCTTTTTAGAGATTATGTAAGTTGTTTACTCTCACAAACAGCCAGAAAGGGTCCAAGTGCCGTTCTGTGGCCAGCACATCAATATTCCATATAGTCATTAATCCTTACGG
>NW_027989551.1:0-201 GCF_054177405.1 Leptonychotes weddellii
ACTCCACTCTCAGCAATGGACAGATCATCTAAGCAGAAAATCAACAAGGAAACAAGAGCTTTGAATGATACATTGGACCAGATGGACCTCATAGATATTTACAGAACATTCCACCCTAAAACAACAGAATACTCATTCTTCTCGAGCGCACATGGAACTTTCTCCAGAATAGACCATATACTGGGTCACAAATCAGGTCTC
>NW_027989552.1:0-201 GCF_054177405.1 Leptonychotes weddellii
ATGGGTGATGGGCATTAATGAGCGCAGTTGTTATGATGAGCACTGGGTGTTGTATGTAAGTGATGAATCACTGACTTCTACTCCAGAAGCCAGTATTGCACTGTATGTTAACTACCTAAAATTAAGGAAAGAAAGAAAGAAAGAGAAAGAAAGAAAGAAAGAAAGAAAGAAAGAAAGAAAGAAAGAAAGAAAGAAAGAAAG
>NW_027989553.1:0-201 GCF_054177405.1 Leptonychotes weddellii
GAGGGCTGCTTAAAAAGCAGAAATTTCTTTTCTCTTAGTACTGGAGGCTAGGAAGTCCAGGATCAAGGTGTTGGCAGCCTCAGTATCTGGTGAGAGCTTTCTCCTTGGGTTGCAGATGGAGAAACCTTCTTACTGTGTCCTCACATGGCCTTTCTTTGGAGTGTGTGTGTGTGTGTGTGTGTGTGTGTGTGTGTGTGTGTG
>NW_027989554.1:0-201 GCF_054177405.1 Leptonychotes weddellii
AGGGCTGGCTCAGCCAGCGGCCTCAGCCCAGCCTGCTCCTTTCCTCCTCAGGCCTCCGCCATCTGGCTGGGGCACCTCCGAATGAGGAGCAGGAAGTGTGACTGTCACGGGCGAACACCTGCTTCCCGATTTCCAGACCCAGGTAGCATCCTGTGACAGGCTTCCCTGTGCCCGCGGAGGTGACCCTGATGGGGGGGGGGG
>NW_027989555.1:0-201 GCF_054177405.1 Leptonychotes weddellii
TCTTACTTTTATTGTTTTCTAATTTAATACCCTCCTGGTCAGAGCATGTGTTTTGTAAGAATTTAATTATTTGATGTTTAGTGCTACTAATTTTATGGTCCAGCATCTGGTCTGTTTTGGGGAAGGTTCCATGTGTTCTTGAAAATAATTTGTTTCTATAATTATTGGGTAAAATATTCTTTTTTTTTTTTTTTTTTTTAC
>NW_027989556.1:0-201 GCF_054177405.1 Leptonychotes weddellii
TACGTACTCAAAAAATTGTGTCATAACTTACCCAAATGTGTTTTTCTATCATTTGAAAACTTTTTAGCTATTATTTGTTCTCATTCAGCTAACAACCATAATTATAATAATAAAAGCAGTATATGCACATTGACTTTCTATAGTTACCTGTGTTTCTGAACATTTTGTGGGATAGTGATTTAAGTATTTTTTAAATAAAAG
>NW_027989557.1:0-1044 GCF_054177405.1 Leptonychotes weddellii
AAGTGTCCTCACAGACGCTGCCTTGGTCCTTTTGGGCTGCTGTAACAAAATACCATAGACTAAGTGCCTTATAAACAATAGAAATCTGCAAGCCCAAGATCAAGGTGCTGGCAGGTGCAGTGTGTTGAGGGCCTGCTTCCTGGGTCATAGGTGAGCCTTTCGGATGTATTCTCGTGTGGCAGAAGGGATGTGGGAGCTCTATGGGGCCTCTTTTATTAGGGCACTAATCCCACTCACGAGGGGACCTCATCACCTCCCAAAGCCCCCCCAACCCCCCGCCGATACCATCACTTTGGGGGTTAGGATTTCAACATACAAATTGGGTGCAGGGGGTGAGGCACAAACATTCAGTCCACAGCAGATGCCACAGAGGTGAAATGAACTATGTGCGAACACACCTTTGTAAACCATGAAGTGCTACATGATGCTGTGGCCAGGACTGGGTGTGAAAATCAATCCCGGGGAGCTGACAGGGAATGTTCTAGAGGGAGACCTGTCACGGACAGGTGGCCAAGCTGTGGCGGTTAGAGTGACAATGAAGCACATCAGGGAGGCCAGGGAGCCCCCTAGGGATGGGGGACAAGCTTGTGTCCGTGTCCCACATTGTCCCTTGTGGTCGATCCCCTTCCCCTGCCGCAGAGCACTTGCGAGCATGAACACACGTGTGCGGCCCTGCCTTCCCCCGGCAGTATCAGCTTCAGCTAGATGGTAGGGTGGAAAGGATCTAGAAGGCTGGTTGAGGTGTCCTCGTGTCTCTACTAACCCCAGAGAAGGAGGCTCTAGCCAGCAGAAGGAATAGTCGGGGAGCTCTTGGGGAGAGAAGGCCTCCAAACCCTGCCAGACAGGCTCCTGGTTCTCAAATCCGCCTGCACATCAAATATTCTGGGGGAGTTTTGAAAAGAAGAACACACAGATCCACGGGCTCTTCTGAATCGTGGTATCTGAAGGTGGGTCCTAGGAATCCATAGTAATATAAAGCTCCCCAGGTGCAGCCACTCTGGAAAACTGTATGGAGGTTCCTCAAAAAGTTGAAAATAGAGCTAC
>NW_027989558.1:0-201 GCF_054177405.1 Leptonychotes weddellii
TCTTGGGGCGCCTGGGTGGCTCAGTTGGTTAAGCGACTGCCTTCGGCTCAGGTCATGATCCTGGAGTCCCAGGATCGAGTCCCGCATCGGGCTCCCTGCTCGGCAGGGAGTCTGCTTCTCCCTCTGACCCTCCTCCCTCTCATGCTCTCTGTCTCTCATTCTCTCTCTCTCAAATAAATAAATAAAATCTTTAAAAAAAAA
>NW_027989559.1:0-201 GCF_054177405.1 Leptonychotes weddellii
ACGGTGAGTTTCCCCGGATCTGCCGCTTGTTGGGTCCCTGCTGGAGGAGCAGGGGCCCGACTGTGACTCGGATCACAGTTTATGGCAACCCGGAGCTGAGAGCCCGCGCCTGGGCTCCGCCTCTGCAGTCGGCTTCCCTGCTCCATTACCTTGGAGCTGTGCCACACTCAGGCACCCCTGGTCTTTCTGTGACCCCGAGGG
>NW_027989560.1:0-201 GCF_054177405.1 Leptonychotes weddellii
CATAAGAGCCATCTCCTATTCATTCTAATGTCAGGCAGCAAATGCTTGGAATACTAAATAACTGTTTTCATTTCCATATGGCAAGGATGGCAGTCTTTTTACTTCTCCTGCTTGCCTATGATGCAAGAAAAAGCAAGTTGTTAATTAGAAGATGTTTGTGCATAGTTAAGAATGTATGATTATGTGTCGTCATCCTTATTA
>NW_027989561.1:0-201 GCF_054177405.1 Leptonychotes weddellii
TATTTTTTTTTTTTTAAAGATTTTATTTATTTGAGAGAGAGAGAATGAGAGACAGAGAGCATGAGAGGGAGGAGGGTCAGAGGGAGAAGCAGACTCCCTGCCGAGCAGGGAGCCCGATGCGGGACTCGATCCAGGGACTCCAGGATCATGACCTGAGCCGAAGGCAGTCGCTTAACCAACTGAGCCACCCAGGCGCCCCAT
>NW_027989562.1:0-201 GCF_054177405.1 Leptonychotes weddellii
TCGAGAGAGAAAGCGAGAGAGAGTTAGTGCACCAGCCGGATGAGGGGCAGGGGGAGAGGGAGAAGCAGACTCCTCGCTGAGCAGGGAGCCTGATGCGAGACTCTTTCCCAGGACCCCAGGATCATGACCTGAGGTGAAGACAGACGCTTAATAGACTGAGCCACCCAGCTGCCCTAAAGTGTAGATGCTCTAAAAGATAAC
>NW_027989563.1:0-201 GCF_054177405.1 Leptonychotes weddellii
AAGTGGCCAGGCTCAGACTCAAGCTCCATCTGTGTATGACTCAGGTGCAGGATTGCAGAAGGAGCACGGGGACCCGGATGGTGGCATCCACTATGCAGAGCTGAGCCAGCAGGAGGCTGGAGACAACAGGGACAAGGTGAGGCTGGGAGAGGAGGCAGCCTGGGTTCTCCCAAGTCCCTCTGTGCCTGGGTGTGTGCCTGT
>NW_027989564.1:0-201 GCF_054177405.1 Leptonychotes weddellii
CGGGGCTCCCTCTGTACCCCAGGGCTATACACCAGTTCAACAGTGCCATGCCTCCGGCTGCATGTGGGGACCCTGGTCTGCAGGCTGTCTGGGATTGAGCCCTATTTCAGCACGTTGGTAGGCAAGACTATCCTGTCTGAGAGGAAACCAGGAAGTGGGTGTGGGCGTCACATGTCATCCTTGGCATCTGGGATATGCCAG
>NW_027989565.1:0-201 GCF_054177405.1 Leptonychotes weddellii
ATTTTTTTAAAGATTTTATTTATTTATTTGACAGAGAGAGACACAGCGAGAGAGGGAACACAAGCAGGGGGAGTGGGAGAGGGAGAAGCAGGCTCCCCGCAGAGCAGGGAGCCCGATGCGGGACTCGATCCCAGGACCCTGGGATCATGACCTGAGCTGAAGGCAGTCGCTTAACCAACTGAGCCACCCAGGCGCCCTGTG
>NW_027989566.1:0-201 GCF_054177405.1 Leptonychotes weddellii
GAGAAAGGGGAACCCTCCTACACTGTTGGTGGGAATGCAAGCTGGTGCAGCCACTCTGGAAAACTGTATGGAGGTTCCTCAAAAAGTTGAAAATAGAGCTACCATATGATCCAGCAATTGCACTACTGGGTATTTACCCCAAAGATACAAAAGTAGGGATCCGAAGGGGTACGTGCACCCTGATGTTTATAGCAGCAATGT
>NW_027989567.1:0-201 GCF_054177405.1 Leptonychotes weddellii
TATTTTTTTTTAAAGATTTTATTTATTTATTTGAGAGAGAGAGAATGAGAGACAGAGAGCATGAGAGGGAGGAGGGTCAGAGGGAGAAGCAGACTCCCCGCCGAGCAGGGAGCCCGATGCGGGACTCGATCCCGGGACTCCAGGATCATGACCTGAGCCGAAGGCAGTCGCTTAACCAACTGAGCCACCCAGGCGCCCCTC
>NW_027989568.1:0-1044 GCF_054177405.1 Leptonychotes weddellii
GATCATGACCTGAGCCGAAGGCAGACGCTTAACGACTGAGCCACACAGGTGCCTCCTTAAAGGTTGTTTCTACACATTATACATTGCATTGGATTTTACATTTCTTTTTTTTTAAGATTTTATTTATTTATTTGACAGAGAGAGACACAGCAAGAGAGGGAACACAAGCAGGGGGAGTGGGAGAGGGACAAGCAGGCTTTCCGCTGAGCAGGGAGCCCGATGCAGGGCTCGATCCCAGGACCCTGGGAACATGACCTGAGCCAAAGGCAGACACTTAACAACTGAGCCACCCAGGTGCCCCGGGATTCATTTTTTATTAGAAATGAATATTACTTTTCTATTCACAATTTGTATTCTTCAGAAAAAGAGTCCAATCAAATTACGTAAGGTTGAGGCAGCACAAAACCTAGATCCACCTTTGCCCAGAACCAATCATTTGTCAAGTCATAAAAGAAACCATTTCTTCTAACATGTTTCCCACATCCGTTTTCTCCTTTGCCACATCACTTCACTTTCTACAAGCCATGGTCCTCGTGCACCATCACTTTGCCCTGTCAGGACTAACACATCAGCCCTATCACTAATTTCCATCTAGTCCTCCTGTGTGCAACACCAGAACTGGTTTACTCATTCCTCCTTTCTTCAGTGTGGCTTCCTATAGTTCTGAGACTGGAAAACTAAGCACCATGTTTGCCAAACTCCTTTGCAAGTTCATGCAATTATGTTAGTTCCTGCCTATTAGATGCATGTGTACTGCTCTGTTTGGGAAGCAGACAGGAGATGGAGGCCCACTGCCGGCTTCCGGTTTTACTTCTGCTGCTAAGTCAAGTCCTGGAGACATTCATTTCCCAGTCTCTGGTCACTGGCTCCGTGGTTTCAAAAAGATAGCTTCATTAGCAGAAGCAGCTTTCTGATTCCTCACCTTCCTGACTCTAAGCAAGCTCACAACTTCTCTTGCAAATCAGTTTCACTGCAATATTTTGAGAATTATTACAGAAGAATCTTCCTCCAGTCCTTCACATGGTATTATAAGCATCTAATCCC
>NW_027989569.1:0-201 GCF_054177405.1 Leptonychotes weddellii
TAGGGCGCCTGGGTGGCTCAGTTGGTTAAGCGACTGCCTTCGGCTCAGGTCATGATCCTGGAGTCCCGGGATCGAGTCCCGCATCGGGCTCCCTGCTCGGCAGGGAGTCTGCTTCTCCCTCTGACCCTCCTCCCTCTCATGCTCTCTGTATCTCATTCTCTCTGTCTCAAATAAATAAATAAAATCTTAAAAAAAAAAAAA
>NW_027989570.1:0-201 GCF_054177405.1 Leptonychotes weddellii
CTCCAGGGAGTGGTAGATGACTTCCACTAGGAGAAGTAGTAGGAAGTATGGATATAATGTGAGACTCAAGTCCGTGAATGAGGAGCAAGAAATTCACCACCTCATCTTCAGTCCCAACTGGTATGGGAGACAAATAGCTATTACCTGAGAATGCCATATGGAAATTGGGGTTTCAGGAGTGTCCCGGGTTTCAGTTAGCGC
>NW_027989571.1:0-201 GCF_054177405.1 Leptonychotes weddellii
AAAAAAAAAAAAACTAATAAATGTGAATTTTTCAAAGTTGTAAACAGAAAACAATACTTTTCCTTTAGGACAACCAAAGTCAAGAAACTGAGCCTGTGAGCTAATTTCAAACTACAAACCATAGAAATGCAAGTCCAACCATCTTGTGTAATTGGAGCCAAATTCTTCCACCCCATTGTACTGTCCTGAGTATGAGAGGTA
>NW_027989572.1:0-201 GCF_054177405.1 Leptonychotes weddellii
AGCTACCCTACGATCCAGCAATTGCACTACTGGGTATTTACCCCAAAGATACAAAAGTAGGGATCCGAAGGGGTACGTGCACCCCGATGTTTATAGCAGCAATGTCCACAATAGCCAAACTGTGGAAAGAGCCAAGATGTCCATCGACAGATGACTGGATAAAGAAGATGTGGTATATATATACAATGGAATATTATGCAG
>NW_027989573.1:0-201 GCF_054177405.1 Leptonychotes weddellii
GGGGCGCCTGGGTGGCTCAGTTGGTTAAGCGGCTGCCTTCGGCTCAGGTCGTGATCCCAGGGTCCTGGGATCGAGCCCCGCATCGGGCTCCCTGCTCGGCAGGGAGCCTGCTTCTCCCTCTCCCTCTGCCTGCCTCTCTGCCTACTTGTTCTCTCTCTCTATCTCTCTGTCAAATAAATAAATAAAATCTTTAAAAAAAAA
>NW_027989574.1:0-201 GCF_054177405.1 Leptonychotes weddellii
TAGGGCGCCTGGGTGGCTCAGTTGGTTAAGCGACTGCCTTCGGCTCAGGTCATGATCCTGGAGTCCCGGGATCGAGTCCCGCATCGGGCTCCCTGCTCGGCGGGGAGTCTGCTTCTCCCTCTGACCCTCCTCCCTCTCATGCTCTCTGTCTCTCATTCTCTCTCTCTCAAATAAATAAATAAAATCTTTAAAAAAAAAATC
>NW_027989575.1:0-201 GCF_054177405.1 Leptonychotes weddellii
TAATTTTTTTTAAAGATTTTATTTATTTATTTGAGACAGAGAGAATGAGAGACAGAGAGCATGAGAGGGAGGAGGGTCAGAGGGAGAAGCAGACTCCCTGCCGAGCAGGGAGCCCGATGCGGGACTCGATCCCGGGACTCCAGGATCATGACCTGAGCCGAAGGCAGTCGCTTAACCAACTGAGCCACCCAGGCGCCCCGC
>NW_027989576.1:0-201 GCF_054177405.1 Leptonychotes weddellii
AAGGTGAGTTTCCCCGGATCTGCCGCTTGTTGGGTCCCTGCTGGAGGAGCAGGGGCCCGACTGTGACTCGGATCACAGTTTATGGCAACCCGGAGCTGAGAGCCCGCGCCTGGGCTCCGCCTCTGCAGTCGGCTTCCCTGCTCCATTACCTTGGAGCTGTGCCACACTCAGGCACCCCTGGTCTTTCTGTGACCCCGAGGG
>NW_027989577.1:0-201 GCF_054177405.1 Leptonychotes weddellii
GGTCAAGTTACTTAACTTTAACTTGTCCATCTGGAGAACTATGATAACAGAATCAAATTCACAGAGTTGTTGGAAGGATTAATTGAACTGACAGTAAGTACATAATGGTGACTGTTATCACCATTAATTAATGGTGACTATTATTATTATTATTTATGCAGTTTTCCAATCATTACATTCAACCATAATTAGCAGTGGTGG
>NW_027989578.1:0-201 GCF_054177405.1 Leptonychotes weddellii
TTTTTTTTTTTTTAAAGATTTTATTTATTTATTTGACAGAGAGAGACACAGCGAGAGAGGGAACACAAGCAGGGGGAATGGGAGAGGGAGAAGCAGGCTTCCCGCCGAGCAGGGAGCCCGATGTGGGGCTCGATCCCAGGACCCTGGGATCATGACCTGAGCCGAAGACAGACGCTTAACGACTGAGCCACCCAGGCGCCC
>NW_027989579.1:0-1044 GCF_054177405.1 Leptonychotes weddellii
AAAACAATACCTTTATATTAAAAGGTATATATACAAAGCTGCTTTGTTTTGTAGCATAGTAGATCAGAATGTCTACCAACTGGGAAATGCTGAATAAATTATGTTATAACCATGCCTTGAAGATGAAAAAATATATCTGTTTCCACTGACCTGAAGAGATTTTAAAGTATACTGTAAGTAAAAAAAAAAAAAATTGAGTGTAATAGGTAAAAAATGGTTCCATTTTAAACAAAACAAAATTTAAAAATTTACATGTGCTATACATCCAAATAAGAATATTCTGGGGGGGTGCCCGTGGCTCAGTCAGTTGGGCATCAGACTTTGATTTTGGCTCAGGTCATGACCCCAGGTTTGTGAGATCCAGCCCTGTGACAGGCTCCACGCTGAGTGCAGAGCCTGCTTAGGATTCTCTCTCTCCCTCTGCGCCTCCCCTGTCATGCATGTGTGCTCTCTCTCTCTCTCTCTCTTTCTGTCTCTCTCAAAAAAAAAAAAAAAAAGGAATATCCTGGGAAAAGCCATTTGTCTGGGCAAGGAGAAGAGGCTGAAAGGAATAGTAGGATAGACATATACATACACAGGTGGGGCTATTAACCTTCGTTAACACAGGGGATAAGATCTGAGATGGGTTGGGAAATATGAGACCATTAATTTTTTACTGATAAAACTCTATACCATTTTTCTCATTAAAACAAGTTTGCATTATCTTTTGTAATTTTAAAATCTAAAAATAGAAAGACTTTAAAAAACTGAAGCTGTAGTGATGATATAAGGCCAATTTCAATGTTGAAAAATTCCCAACATGATCTGAAGCCAGTGTGGTGAGTAAAATGTTGCGGCTACAAAGTGAGTCACACACATGGCTTCAGGCTTGCAATTCTGCACTGTGGGTGGGTCTGTGGCCACTGCCAAGCACTCAGATTTGAAAATTGTGGAACACTGTCAGCTCACCTCCAGCTGAATTCAGTATGAGGTCTCCTCCATGAAGAAGAGAGTTTTGATACACTTAGGAAGGGACTGAAGGCACTGGAAAGAGAGAAAATTGAT
>NW_027989580.1:0-201 GCF_054177405.1 Leptonychotes weddellii
AAAAAAAAAAATGAAGGAAAAATTTTAAAGAAGGGACAAGGGCTATTCCAGTGCAATAGCATACAGAGAAGGGATTAACATGTTCTATTTCATTGCATCAATGTTTCTTTTTCTTTTTTTTTTAATTTTATTATGTTACGTTAATCACCAGACATTACATCATTAGTTTTTGATGTAGTGTTCCATGATTCATTGTTTGTG
>NW_027989581.1:0-201 GCF_054177405.1 Leptonychotes weddellii
TTTTTTTTTTTTTAAAGATTTTATTTATTTATTTGAGACAGAGAGAATGAGATACAGAGAGCATGAGAGGGAGGAGGGTCAGAGGGAGAAGCAGACTCCCCGCCGAGCAGGGAGCCCGATGCGGGACTCGATCCCGGGACTCCAGGATCATGACCTGAGCCGAAGGCAGTCGCCTAACCAACTGAGCCACCCAGGCGCCCT
>NW_027989582.1:0-201 GCF_054177405.1 Leptonychotes weddellii
TGTGAGTGGTGCAACAGGCTCTTAAATGCCATCCCAGTCCACTGTGGCACTCCCCAGCAATCTTCTCCCAAGTTAGGGTTATGATGACGGTACTGGTTTTCACTGGAAGCAACCCCATTCTTCCTGGAGGAAGCATGGCTGAATAGGTACATCTGTGACCTCAACCGGTAAACTGATGTAATTGGAGCCATGCCTGTTCTA
>NW_027989583.1:0-201 GCF_054177405.1 Leptonychotes weddellii
GAGCCCGGGCTTTGCTCCTGGAGCGAGCTCGGTTGGAACGTGAGTTCTGCCGCGCCCACGCTGACCCGGCGTGTAAGCTCCCTAGGGCTCAACTTCTGGACGGGTAAACCGGGTGTAGTCTCAGTACAAGTCCGAGGCCTTGCTGTGCGTTGTACACGCTGCCACCCGTCCCTAAGATGCCCGGCCCAATGTAGGTGCCTG
>NW_027989584.1:0-201 GCF_054177405.1 Leptonychotes weddellii
GATCTTGTGTCCTCCAGCTCCAGCGGTGCAGCGTGCTCACACCCCAGGTCCCTGTGAGCGAGCGCTCCTCCACCGCCACCACGGACCCCAGCCCCCGCAGCACGACCTGAGGGACAGGAGCACAGGGAGGGTGAGCTACCCCCGAGGCCCCAGATCAGAGCAGAGGCAAAGCAGGAGCAGGCGCGGCACCCACACCCCCCG
>NW_027989585.1:0-201 GCF_054177405.1 Leptonychotes weddellii
TAGGGCGCCTGGGTGGCTCAGTTGGTTAAGCGACTGCCTTCGGCTCAGGTCATGATCCTGGAGTCCCGGGATCGAGTCCCGCATCGGGCTCCCTGCTCGGCAGGGAGTCTGCTTCTCCCTCTGACCCTCCTCCCTCTCATGCTCTCTGTCTCTCATTCTCTCTCTCAAATAAATAAATAAAATCTTAAAAAAAAAAAAATC
>NW_027989586.1:0-201 GCF_054177405.1 Leptonychotes weddellii
GAGAGAGAGAAAGCGAGAGAGAGTTAGTGCACCAGCCGGATGAGGGGCAGGGGGAGAGGGAGAAGCAGACTCCTCGCTGAGCAGGGAGCCTGATGCGAGACTCTTTCCCAGGACCCCAGGATCATGACCTGAGGTGAAGACAGACGCTTAATAGACTGAGCCACCCAGCTGCCCTAAAGTGTAGATGCTCTAAAAGATAAC
>NW_027989587.1:0-201 GCF_054177405.1 Leptonychotes weddellii
GTTAACCTGGTGGTGGGTATTGAGGAGGGCACATTCTGCATGGAGCACTGGGTGTTATGCACAAACAATGAATCATGGAACACTTCATCTAAAACTAATGATGTCATGTATGGGGATTAACATAAGAATAAAAAAAAATCCCATCAAGACAAAGTTTATACTGGGACTTGAATCCTTTCACTTTGAATGACAGATGAACTG
>NW_027989588.1:0-201 GCF_054177405.1 Leptonychotes weddellii
GCCACCAGAGTGACGTCCCTCAGCGGAGCAGACTTTTAAAAGTTCCGATTTTGTGCTCCGTGGTTCTATCACTTGCCAGAAGCGGCCGACGGAGGCCCCTCCCCCGCCGTCTATCCTCCCGAATATCGCCTCGGATTCACTTCTCCGCACGTCCTACCTTCCAGAAAGTGGTCGCTTTTCTGTTCAGAGAGTTGTTGCTAT
>NW_027989589.1:0-201 GCF_054177405.1 Leptonychotes weddellii
CCGTGGATGCCCTACCTCACTACCAAAGGCAGCAGTTTCAGAGCCTGTAAAACGATGATGCTGTGCCCATCTTTGTTAGCTCTCCACATCTAACGTGCGCAGGGAGCCCGATGCGGGACTCGATCCCAGGACCCTGGGATCATGACCTGAGCTGAAGGCAGATGCATTAATGGACTGAGCCACCCAGGCATCCCATGTCCG
>NW_027989590.1:0-1044 GCF_054177405.1 Leptonychotes weddellii
TTTGTGTTTGTTTTCTCTTATTAATCTGTCTTTTCTTATAGGGGTTTCAGCCAAGGACTCAGAAGCATACAGGGAAAATTTGTTCCTTCCCTACAGCAGGAAATGGTATATTTTCATGTCATTTCTCCATAGAGAGTAATTTTTTTTACAGGGAGAGAGAGAGAGAGAGAGAATCTTAAGCAGACTCCACACCCAGTGCAGAGCCTGATGTGGGGCTTGATCGCACAACCCTGAGATCATGTCCTGAGCCAAAATTAAGAGTTGGAGGCTTAACTGACTGAGCTACCCAGGTGCCCCTCCACAGAGAGTATCTTTGTGATGAAGTTGATTTGGGGGCTAATCCCTCCCACATCAGCCTAATGGTGATGATTTTAGAAATTTTAGAAATCTGTTAACTAGGATGCAACAGGAAATTACTTAAGCCAGAGGGCTGAAAGCTAATCAGCAGAAGGGAACAGAGGGACAGGACAAAAGAAGAGAAGGAATGTGGTTGTTTTTTACAGTTCCAGCAAAGGAGATGCCCAGTTAGGTGTTTCACCTAATAGGCCCTTACATGAGCCAGTTTGAGACAGACTGAAGCTGAGAACCTGTGCAAAAGCCCCCTGAGTTGTCCTGAAGTTACCTTTAGCTCATTATAATACTAAGATCTCCTCCTACAGGTGGGGTTTTCCACCATTTTTTTTAACATACAATGTATACATTAGCATGCTGACATGCTAGGCTGGCACAATTGAACCAAGATGCCTAAGTAATACAATATGCATATGTCCCTTAATGTATATGCAAGTTCCCTGCCTCCATCTTATAATACACTGAAGAAAAGCTTCCTGTACTAACCCCATGGGGAGAGTGCTTTGAGAGCTATCTCCCTATCTCCTTACTTGCTGCAAGTAATAAAAACTATTTGCTCAAACTAAAAGGACTTGGGCTGATTTATTTGCTGATGCACCCCAAGCAGTGAACCCTTTGCATTTGGTGAAAAATCTATTTTCTGATACATATTAAAAAAATAAATACTTGGGGTGCCTTGGTGGCTCAGTTGGT
>NW_027989591.1:0-201 GCF_054177405.1 Leptonychotes weddellii
GCGGGGAGTCTGCTTCTCCCTCTCCCTCTGCCCCTCCCCCTGCTTGTGCTCTCTCTCTGTCAAATAAATTTTTTTTTAAAAAGCCAAAAATCGATGGATTCTCTATACACTAATAAAGAAGCAGCAGAAAGAGAAATTAAGAAAATAATCCCATTTACAAATGCACCAAAAATAATAAAATACATTGGAATAAACTTAATC
>NW_027989592.1:0-201 GCF_054177405.1 Leptonychotes weddellii
AACAACAGATTATACATTCTTTCAAGTGCACTTGGAACATTCTCCAAGAGAGATTGCAGGTTAGGTCACAAAACAAGCCTCAATAAATTTAGGAAGATTAAAATCATACCATGTATCTTTTCTGACCACAATGGTATGAAACTAGAAATTTAAAAATACAAACGTGAAGGTTAAATAACATGCTACTAAACCACCAAAGAG
>NW_027989593.1:0-201 GCF_054177405.1 Leptonychotes weddellii
AGTGTGGGAAGAGACCTATTGTGCTAAATATTTTTTGACCCAAATAAAACTTAAGTGTTGGCTGAGCTGCCAAAAAGTCTCTGAAGAGCTTGCTGAGCAGATGTGGGAAGGGCCTGGGCTGGGGAGAGCACCACAGGTGTCATTCAGGGAAGGGGAACTCGGTTTCACAGTTGCCCCCAGGGCCTTTGGGTGCCTTTCTCT
>NW_027989594.1:0-201 GCF_054177405.1 Leptonychotes weddellii
CGCCTGGGTGGCTCAGTTGGTTAAGCGACTGCCTTCGGCTCAGGTCATGATCCTGGAGTCCCGGGATCGAGTCCCGCATCGGGCTCCCTGCTCGGCAGGGAGTCTGCTTCTCCCTCTGACCCTCCTCCCTCTCATGCTCTCTCTGTCTCTCATTCTCTCTGTCTCAAATAAATAAATAAAATCTTTAAAAAAAAAAAAAAA
>NW_027989595.1:0-201 GCF_054177405.1 Leptonychotes weddellii
CATTGTAAATGGCAAGATTTCAGATTTTATTTATTTATTTGAGAGAGAGAGGGCATAAGCCAGGGGAGGGGCAGAGGGAGAGGGAGAAACTGACTCCCCGCTGAGCAGGGAGCCCGATGCAGGGCTCGATCCCAGGATCATGGGATCACGACCTGAGCTGAAGGCAGATGTTTAACTGACCAAGCCACCCAGACGCTCCTG
>NW_027989596.1:0-201 GCF_054177405.1 Leptonychotes weddellii
CGCCTGGGTGGCTCAGTTGGTTAAGCGACTGCTTTCAGCTCAGGTCATGATCCTGGAGTCCCTGGATCGAGTCCCGCATCGGGCTTCCTGCTCGGCAGGGAGCCTGCTTCTCCCTCTGACCCTCCCCCCTCTCATGTGCTCTCTCTCTCTCATTCTCTCTGTCTCAAATAAATAAATAAAATCTTTAAAAAAAAAAAAAAG
>NW_027989597.1:0-201 GCF_054177405.1 Leptonychotes weddellii
TTCTTTTTTTTTTTTTTTAAAGATTTTATTTATTTATTTGAGAGAGAGAGAATGAGAGACAGAGAGCACGAGAGGGAAGAGGGCAGAGGGAGAAGCAGACCCCCCGCCGAGCAGGGAGCCCGATGCGGGACTCGATCCCGGGACTCCAGGATCATGACCTGAGCCGAAGGCAGTCGCTTAACCAACTGAGCCACCCAGGCG
>NW_027989598.1:0-201 GCF_054177405.1 Leptonychotes weddellii
ATTACTGGACGATGGAAAATGAATGGAGGATTTCTCATAGCTGAGAAAGCTGAACACCAAAAACCTGCAATAGAGGGTGATAAAGAGGAGAAAAGTAAACCAATTTATACCATAAGCCCCATAAAAATTTAGGAGTCAATGTCACCACATATAGTAAATCACAGGTAAAGTATGGGGCTGAAAATATAAGCATTGGCTGCA
>NW_027989599.1:0-201 GCF_054177405.1 Leptonychotes weddellii
TCTTTTTTTTTTTTTTTAAAGATTTTATTTATTTATTTGACAGAGAGACAGCGAGAGCAGGAACACAAGCAGGGGGAGTGGGAGAGGGAGAAGCAGGCTTCCTGCCGAGCAGGGAGCCCGATGTGGGACTCGATCCCAGGACCCTGGGATCATGACCTGAGCCGAAGGCAGACGCTTAACGACTGAGCCACCCAGGCGCCC
>NW_027989600.1:0-201 GCF_054177405.1 Leptonychotes weddellii
TTTTTTTTTTTTTTTTAAAGATTTTATTTATTTGACAGAGAGAGATACAGCGAGAGAGGGAACACAAGCAGCGGGAGTGGGAGAGGGAGAAGCAGGCTTCCCGCGGAGCAGGGAGCCCGATGCGGGGCTCGATCCCAGGACCCTGGGATCATGACCTGAGCCGAAGGCAGACGCTTAACGACTGAGCCACCCAGGCGCCCC
>NW_027989601.1:0-1044 GCF_054177405.1 Leptonychotes weddellii
GATACTTAAATGAGTCACTTTCCCCATTGAGGCTTCGAAGGCAAGAGTATAAATAGGCATGTATAAACCATATGTGTTATTATTTAAATGTTATAAAGCTAACAAACGAAATATGTTCTAGCCTCTTGTTTTGAAAAATATACCTTCTTAGTAACTCAGAAAGCCATGATTCCTCAAACTATTCCAACCTTCCTCATCAGAAGTTAATGGCCAATGGAGGCCACCTTCATCCTAGCCCCATTTCATCCTGTAATGTGAGGAGTTATTTCCACATTATGAAGACCCATACCCTGGATATTCCTTGGTCCTTGAAATGTGCACACTGGAGTGTTTTGGCCATAGGCAGCTAAATCTTGGGTAGAGATCTGTTCAGGTCCTAGGAAAAGGTTCAGTGAGGTACAGACAGGTAATGCCAAGATCCTAGGTACTGGAAAGTAGAGAGGAGGTTCTCCATCCTGCAGACTCTTGGCATCTTGAGGAGGCATGGCCATAGGACCAGAGTGAAGGTGGGAGATAAACAGTGGGGCACAAAGCCTGCAGTCTTTGGGGGAAAGTGAAGAGAAATAAAGAATTAGAGATGATTGTAATGATGTCTGTGCTTAAAAATATTAAGTAAATTAGACACAAAGAAGAATTTAAATCATGATAGAATTAAAGAAAGACTCTCAGAGGAGGTGAGATTTTTCAGATGTGTTTTGGCCTTACTCTTGGTGCATTTATGTGCCGATAGGTGTTAAGTATATTATAATGCTATTGGACAGTTCTTTAATATTTATCTGCAGGAAAAAAGTGACAGATATTTTTTGAAAATGTCTATTGAATTTTACTTTTGGTTAAAAAAAATGATAGAACTGTGAATTCTACCTAAATATGTATGATAACGTTTTTCACCTTCAGTTTTGAAAGATATTTTTTTTTATTCTTATGTTAATCCCCATACATTACATCATTAGTTCTAGATGAAGTGTTCCACGATTCATTGTTTGTGCATAACACCCAGTGCTCCATGCAGAACGTGCCCTCCTCAATACCCACCACCATGCC
>NW_027989602.1:0-201 GCF_054177405.1 Leptonychotes weddellii
ACCAACAGATTATACATTCTTTCAAGTGCACTTGGAACATTCTCCAAGAGAGATTGCAGGTTAGGTCACAAAACAAGCCTCAATAAATTTAGGAAGATTAAAATCATACCATGTATCTTTTCTGACCACAATGGTATGAAACTAGAAATTTAAAAATACAAACGTGAAGGTTAAATAACATGCTACTAAACCACCAAAGAG
>NW_027989603.1:0-201 GCF_054177405.1 Leptonychotes weddellii
CGCCTGGGTGGCTCAGTTGGTTGGGCGACTGCCTTCGGCTCAGGTCATGATCCTGGAGTCCCGGGATCGAGTCCCGCATCGGGCTCCCTGCTCGGCGGGGAGTCTGCTTCTCCCTCTGACCCTCCTCCCTCTCATGCTCTCTGTCTCTCATTCTCTCTCTCAAATAAATAAATAAAATCTTAAAAAAAAAAAAAAAAAATC
>NW_027989604.1:0-201 GCF_054177405.1 Leptonychotes weddellii
GGCCACATTCTGCATGGAGCACTGGGTGTTATGCACAAACAATGAATCATGGAACACTTCATCTAAAACTAATGATGTAATGTATGGGGATTAACATAAGAATAAAAAAAAAAAAATCAGGACAGTGCTACTCCGGATGCTGTCTTTAGTGACTTAGCTATTTTCATTTAACTTCATATATTTGAGAGTCATCCATGTTGC
>NW_027989605.1:0-201 GCF_054177405.1 Leptonychotes weddellii
ACTGACTATCCATGTACAGAGAGATGAAACTGGACCCTTACCTCACACCACATATAAACATTAACTCAAAATAAATTAAAGGCTTAAATGGAAGAGGTAAAACTATAAACTCTAGAAGAAATAAATGGGGATAAATCTTCATAAGCTTGGATCTAGCAATGCTTTTAGATCTGACACCAAAGCATAAGAAAGGAAAGAAGA
>NW_027989606.1:0-201 GCF_054177405.1 Leptonychotes weddellii
TGACTTTTTTTTTATTCTTATGTTAATCCCCATACATTACATCATTAGTTTTAGATGAAGTGTTCCATGATTCATTGTTTGTGCATAACACCCAGTGCTCCATGCAGAATGTGCCCTCCTCAATACCCACCACCAGGCTAACCCATCCTCCCACCCCCCTCCCCTCTAGAACCCTGTTTGTTTTTCAGAGTCCATCGTCTC
>NW_027989607.1:0-201 GCF_054177405.1 Leptonychotes weddellii
ATGGGGTGACTGGGTAATAGACACTGGGGAGGGTATGTGCTCTGGTAAGCGCTGTGAATTGTGCAAGACTGTTGAATCTCAGATTTGTACCTCTGAAACAAATAATGCAATATATGTTAAGAAAAAAATAAAAGAAGGTAGCAGGAGGGGAAGAATGAAGGGGGGGATATCGGAGGGGTAGACGAACCCTGAAAGACGATG
>NW_027989608.1:0-201 GCF_054177405.1 Leptonychotes weddellii
CGGGGTTATTAGAAAGGATGCAAGTGAACAGCCAGCTGAAGAGGTCCACGGGGCGAGGTCTGGGCAGGTGCCGAGCACAGGAGCTCCGAAGTGCGTGGCGCTCGGTGCGCCATCCCCGTGTGGACGTGTTCACCACCCGGAAACTCTCCACACCGCTCCACTTAGGAATTGTAGGGAGGTTCCGTTATGCAGGCGTGAGCG
>NW_027989609.1:0-201 GCF_054177405.1 Leptonychotes weddellii
GGCGCCTGGGTGGCTCAGTCGTTAAGCGTCTGCCTTCGGCTCAGGTCATGATCCCAGGGTCCTGGGATCGAGTCCCACATCGGGTTCCCTGCTCGGCGGGAAGCCTGCTTCTCCCTCTCCCACTCCCCCTGCTTGTGTTCCTGCTCTCGCTATCTCTCTCTCTGTCAAATAAATAAATAAAATCTTTAAAAAAAAAAAAAA
>NW_027989610.1:0-201 GCF_054177405.1 Leptonychotes weddellii
ACACACACACACACACACAGGCCCAGGCTCTCCTTGAGGACCTGACCCAGGAGCCAGGTGGAAAGGGGGCTGCCTGGCTCCGTGGGGTGTATGTGCTGGGAGTGAGCTCCACTTACTGGGGGCTGAACTCAACCTGCTGTCATAGTACAGGAAGCAAACAGGACCCCTCACAACCGGTGTGCGAGGAGGGAATTCTCCCCA
>NW_027989611.1:0-201 GCF_054177405.1 Leptonychotes weddellii
TTTTTTTTTTAAAGATTTTATTTATTTATTTGAGAGAGAGAGAATGAGAGAGAGAGCACATGAGAGGGGGGAGGGTCAGAGGGAGAAGCAGACTCCCTGCCGAGCAGGGAGCCCGATGTGGGACTCGATCCAGGGACTCCAGGATCATGACCTGAGCCGAAGGCAGTCGCTTAACCAACTGAGCCACCCAGGCGCCCTCTT
>NW_027989612.1:0-12203 GCF_054177405.1 Leptonychotes weddellii
AGTTCAGACAGGAACAGAGAGCAAAATCTTGAATTCGAAATGAGCAAGCCATGTGTGTTGGTTCAGGTTCTCTGAGAAGCAGACAGCAAATGGAATGTAAGGATTTGATTAGAGGAAATGCCTATGACAGAACACAGGAAGAAGCTGGAGGAGGCTGGGAGAGCTATCAGACTGTGATGCATGTCAGTGAAGGAGAGAGGAAAAGGTTGAGTGAAAGCATCCAGGACGTTCTTGCAGTGTGATATACGTTTGGGAAACATTGTCAGGGAGTCCTTGAGCCAAAGTTTGCCATCAGAGGAGTTCATGTCTCCCAGAACAGGCTGCCTTAGTATCTCTACTGCATCCAGTCAGTGTCTGGGAGCAGCCTGTAAAAAGCTGGAAAGTGAAATCTTAGTACAAATATGATGATGGACTTCACAGCATAGCAGTTGGGACTGTTGGTCAATTAACTAACTCCCTGGCATTGGAGGTCTACGAGGTACATTCTCATGGCTGCCATAACACAACAGGGAGAGAATGAGAAGACTGGCCTCACTGGGCAGGGTACATTTATCCAGAGGTAGGAGAGGTTTCCTACTTTCACCTTCAGAGAAATATCTTGATTTCTGTGCCTGGACAGAGAACATGGTGGTAATGAAGCTTTCCTAATGCAGCCTCACCTCTTATACACCCTAGGGGCTAGGGTGTGGACCGTGAGGTCAACGAAGGTTGTGTTGGATATGGTGGATGGGCCCTTCACACCCATTCCTCCTTCCAGTGTGTTCTCCTATACAGCAGAGTCTGGAAAGCTAAACACTACATTTTCTAGATTCCATTGTAGCTTTCATTCTGGATGGAAATTAAGTTCTGCCCATTATTTGTACCTTTGGGACATATGGAAGACAGAAGTTAGGCAGAGCATCCTGCTGCTTTCAAATGTGGTTTTTTTGCTGGCAATTGAGATCATGGAGACTCTACTTTTTTATGTAGGAGCATTTCAGTGTTCATTCTCCAATTTCAAGAGTTGGATAAGCTTTAAGAATCATAGGGGTGGCAGCTTCCTGATCTCTAAACCACAGCCACAGTGGTGTGTTCTGGATAATTCCACTCGTGCCTTCCTGACTCTCCAGTTCCTAGCACTGGCAGAGGAAGCACTCCCTAGAGGGCTAGTTCAGCAATGCCGTTTTGGGAATCATTTCTAAAGATCAGACTGATACTGCTTTTCCTTTGCAATGATTTTTGTTTGGTTTTGTAATAGATTTTTTTTTCTGCACCATACAACATTATTAAATATTATTGGCTATATTACCTATGCTGTACTTTTCATCTTCATGACTTACTGATTTTATAACTGGAAGTTTTTACTTCTTAATCCCCTTCACCTATTTCACCCAGCCCCCAGCCCCTATCCTCTGGCAACCACCAGTTTGTTCTCTGTATTTAAGAGTCTGTTTTTTTTTTAATTTCTTTGTTCATTGTTTTATGTTTTTACATTCCACATGTAAGTGAAATCATATGCTATTTGTCTCTCTCTGTCTGACTTAATTCACTTAGCATAATACCCTCTAGGTCCATCCATGTTGTCATAAATGGCAAGAGCTCATTCTTTTTTATGGCTGAGTCATATTCCATTGTGTGTGTGCATGTGTGTGTGTGTGTGTGTGTGTGTACCACACCTTCTTTATTCATTCATCTATGAATGGACACCTGGTTGCTTCCACAGTAAATAATGCTGCAGTAAACATAGGTGTGCACGTATCTTTTCAAATTATGTTTTCATATTCTTTGGGTAAATACCCAGTAGAGGAATTACTGGGTCATATGTATTTCTATTTTTCACTTTTTGAGGAATCTCCATATTGTTTTTTGTCACTGTATTTTTTTACAGCAGTTTAAGGTTCACAGCAAAAGTGAATGAAAAATACAGATAGTTCCACATATCCTCTGCCTCCCCCTAACCTCCCCTACTATCAATATTCTAACACCAGTGTGGTACATTTGTTACAATCAATAACCCTATGTTGACACTTCATTTTCACTCAGAGCCTATAGTTTACATTAGGGTTCATTCTTGGTGTTGTACATTCTATGGCCTTTGACAATTATGTGACATTTTCTGCGATTATATCATCTTACAGGGTCGTTTCACTGCCCTAAAAATCCTTTGTGCTTCCCTTACTCAT
Organism: Leptonychotes weddellii; assembly: GCF_054177405.1. Taxonomy (NCBI): domain Eukaryota; kingdom Metazoa; phylum Chordata; class Mammalia; order Carnivora; family Phocidae; genus Leptonychotes; species Leptonychotes weddellii. The sequence continues at coordinate 2,163 of NW_027989612.1, forward strand.
CCTTCCCTACCTGTAACCCCTTGCCAAGCACTGATTTTTTTTTTAACTGTCTCCACAGTTTTGCCTTTTTCAGAGTGTAGTTAGAATCATACAGTGAGCAGGCTTTTTAGATTGGGCTTCTTTCCCTTAGAAATATGCCTTTAAGTTTCCTTCATGTCTTTTCATGGCTCGATAGCTCATTCCTATTTAACACGATTAATAGTCCATTGTATGGATGTACCACAGTTTATGTATCTATTCATGTACTGAAGGACATGCCGATTGCTTCCAAAGATTTTGTAAGCACCTACTTCCTCTCTCAGAATTCTGTAAGTTAAATGGCTTCAACTGGGTGGGTCGTCTGTTGGTCTTTCTTGCAGTTTCTCATGTGGCTGCAGTCAGCCAGTGGCTAGACCTTATACATCCAAAATAGCTTCACTCACATGTATGGTACTTCAGCAGGGATGACTGGAAGGCTGGATCCATTTGGATGCTGGTATGGCTAGCTTTTCTCTTCCTTGAAACCTCAGCTCCTGTCCCTGTCCCCACAGCCTTTCCACATCGTGTCTTCATGTGGTTCCTCCAGCAGGGTAGCTAAACTTCTTATGTAGTAGCCTCAGCCTCCCAACAGCCCAAAAACAGAGACTGCCAGGACTTCTTGAGACATATTGCTGGAACAGTTACCACATCACTTTTGCCACATCTTTTGACTAAAGCAAGTTACAGAGCCAGCCCAGATTCCATGTGGAAGGAGACTATGCAGGAATGTGAATACCAGGAAGCTCGGTGCATTAGGGTTCATCTTTGCAGACTAGCTACCACAGTACTTAAACACTGTCAGTCACTGGACCTCGCCAACATCCATTAAGCTGGCTAATGAGTAATAATGATGATCATTCATGATGATGATGATGATGAATGAGGAGAATTCTATCTGCTATTTAAAACAATTTTTCTCCTTGGGAATTGAGATAGCTCATAGGAAACCATTGGAAGATTCTCCAAGAACTGGGAGCCAAATGAGAATCTAAGAATCAAGAAAGCTAAGAGTTACATGTAATGGATGATATTAGCCATCTGGAAAAGTCTTTAGGACTAATCTCTAAATCATTCAAGAAGAAAAGTAGCCATCAGATTTCATAAATAGGAGGGTATTGGTAACCTTAACCAGAGAGGTTTTAATGAAGAGTTGGGTTGGAAGCCAGAATACAGTGGGTTAAGGAGTGAGTGACAGGTGACAACATGAGCAGGACAATTTAGCCACTTTTTCAAGGATGTAGCCAGGGGTTTTGATGCACAACTAGTAGGAAGGGAAATGGGTATAATTTTTCTGGATGGTAGTTAGGCAGCAGATAATAAAAGCCTTGAATATATTAATGTCTTTTGACCTAGTTATTCAACTTCTAAGAAATTAACTTAATAAATTAATCAGACATGTGCAAAGATTCATATAACAAAAAATTCACTTAATGGATTTTTAGTTTTATTGTGAAATACACCTTTGATACAGAAGCATGCACAAAACATTGGAGTTTTTTTTGAAGAATAGTTATAAAGGAGGTGCTTGAGTGGCTCAGTCGATTGAACTTCCGACTCTTGATTTTGGCTCAGGTCATGATTTTAGTCATGGGATTGAGCCCCACCACGGGTTCCATACTCAGTGTGGAGTCTGCTCAAGATTCTCTCTCTCCCTCTGCCCCCGCCCCTCCCCCTCCCCCTGCTCATGCTCTGTCTCTCAAATAAATAAATAAATAAATCCCCAAAAAAGAATAGTTATGAAGTAAATACTTGGATAACCACCATCCAGGATAACAAGTAAAACATTACACTCCTTGTGCCTTTTCCTACTGTAAGTAACAATTGTCCTAACTTTCAAACTATCGTTTCTTTGCTTTTCCTATATAATTGCTTTTGAAATTCTTCATTGTTGATGCATATGGTTCCAGTTTATTAATTTCTACTGCTGTACGAGTACCTTCTATCTGAGCGTACATTCTTCCTGGTGTAAATATATATGTGTAGGGATATGTGTCTGTGTGTTTAAATTAATCAATGTGCCAAGAAAACAAAACACTATGAATGTAGAATTCTATACCCAGTGCAAATATCTTCCAAGAATGAGGTAAAATAAAGTTGTTTTCAGATAAAAACACTGAGAGAGTTTGTCAGCAGCAGACTTGAACTAAAGGAAAATGCTAGTGAATATAGCTTGGCACATTGAAGATATCATCCCACTGGCTTCTTGCTTCCACTCTTGCCCTAGGGAGAATAGTTCTTAAACTATCTGTTGCTCTTTCCAAGGTAGCTTACATTTTATTGCTGGCTACTTTTAAGATTTTGTTTGTATTTGATCTTTTGGATTCTGCTTTCACATAGTCTTTGGCTTGGATATCCTATATTTCCTTGCCCGCTGTCTGATGCTTTTGAATATGTTGTTAGCATGGTTACTTTGTTTTTGGTGGGAGTTTCTGTCTGGGAACTTGGACTGCCATGATACCAGAAATAAAACATCATGTTTAATAACACAAAATTAGAAATAATCTTATGGCCCCAAATAGCTACTGGTTAGATAAAATGATATGTCTCTCCAATGGAATGCTATCCAGCCGATTAACTCATCTTTTTCAAGGTAAAAATATGTCATAAGAGCATAATGTCTTAATATAATCAAAGCAGGATGAAAGGTAGGGATGGAACTTATATGTTTTGGGAGCTTCCTATGTGTTAGGCACTGTCCTCTGAGTATTTATAGGGACTACTGCTTTAATCCATACAACAATCCACCCAATCCATGACATAAGGATTATTGTTTATCATCTAAAGAAGAGGAGAGGCTCTGAAGGGTTTAACAACTTACAGACAAAACTATAACTAACTGTATATTAACTATCTGAAAAAAAGATACAAACAGAAGGCTGGCCACTGCCAGGAGCCGGGAAAAAGATGAGAGAGGAAGTAAGCTTTTGGGAAACTCTGGCTGGCTCTACACAAGTGGTAAGGATACAAATTGCCTGATGGGAGATCTGGTCAATTTTCCCAGTGTATCTCTGTAATGGTGCCAGACAGAGAGCCATGGAGTGCATCCATCTAGCTTTCCCATTCTCACTCCATGGCTATCAGCTACCTTCTGACTTTCTTATTTTCCAGAAGATGAAAAGATGTGTGTACCAGTTTGCCATCTAGGCAGTGCCATTTCTCACTATAAATCAATACTTTGGCCTTAGAGTGTATTCACTGGTCCCTGTAAGTTGAATCATGTGACCCCATTCTTTTGAGCTCTGTCAGTTCTTGGCACTCTAACAAAGTTGAGCAAGAAAGCTGAGGACCAAATCCTAGACCACATGGACTCTCCAAAGGTAATGACCTGGGAACCCCTCACTGGCAGCCAACCAGCCTTTCTATCTGATATCTTCATTTTGCTTCATTTAAGTGCAGTTTGAGGGGCACCTGGTGGCTCAGTCAGTTAGGCGTCTGCCTTCGGCTCAGGTCATAATCCCAGGATCCTGGGATCGAGCCCTGAGTTGGGCTCCCTGCTCAGTAGGGAATATGCTTCTCCCTCTTCCTCCCCCTCTACCCCTCCCCCCCACCCTTCTCCTTCCCCCTCCCCCTCAGTTCATGCTCTGTCTCTCGCTTTTTCTCTCTCTCTCTCTCAAATAAATAAATAAAATTTAAAAAAATTTTTTAAAAATAAGTGTAATTTGATTAAGGACTATACTTGTTATGATAAGCCCTGGGTGTTATATGTAAGTGATGAGTCACTAAATACATATATACATACAATTTAAGTGCAGTTTGAATAAGCTGTTGAAATGTTCTCTCAGTTGTTTTTTTTTTTAATTTTATTTATTTATTTGACAGAGACAGCGAGAGAGGGAACATAAGCAGGGGGAGTGGGAGAGGAAGAAGCAGGCCTCCTGTGGAGCAGGGAGCCCAATGCAGGGCTCGATCCCAGAACCCTGGGATCATGACCTGAGCCGAAGGCAGACGCTTAACGACTGAGCCACCCAGGCGCCCCTCAGTTGTTATTTTTATCTCTCACATCCAAACCCACCCTTCTATACTCTACATTTTGATGCTGGTCTAGAATTCTAAAAATGCTATTTCTATCTTGTCAGGGAGCCTATAATACTAGAGGAGGAAGAAGGGACTTGAGCCTTCCTGTGCTTCCTGAAAGTTTCCTGTTTCTGTGAGCATCACGTTAGCATCACTTCTTTATCCCAATACTCCTTCCCATAACTGCAGTTTAATTTAGTCTGTTGTTCTCCGTGTTGCAGAACCAAATGCATCCTGCTGTCTCAGAGATACCTGTGTAAGCTGCCTGGTGCCCTCTCTTCAGAGGTCACCTTCCTCCTCTGGGTTCGTAAGCTTTACTAATTCCAATTTCTTTCCTTTGTTCCCCAGTTCTAGGGGTGGGAAGTGCTTCTTGTAGTTGCTACCTCTGTGACACCTTTTCTTGCCCTTTCATTTACTTAGTTAACAACTTTATACCCAGATAACAATTATATTTTCTCTCTTCTAGTAACTGGTATGGTTTCTGTCTCTTGACTGTACCTTGAATGATACAGATATGTGTATGAACTGCAATTTTCCTGCCCTTTCTTTTATTGAAATTGGCAAGAAGATATTTACTCATGTCTAAGAATCTGTATATGATTTGCAAAAAACAAAAACAAGATGAGTTCATTTCAAACAATTTGTCAAAAGAGGAAGAAAACTAGAAGAAATAAATGAACAATATATTTAGTGGCACATTTTGTAGCTGTTTGATTTTTCTCCCATTCTCCACAACTGAGCAGTTGCTCAAAGTACTCTTATATCTTTTTCTTAGTTCTGGAAGCCAATAAATCCCAAAATAATGCCATTACAGTAAAACAAGCTGCATAGCCCAAAGATGGATTTACTGGAATGATGTCAAATGATTGTTTCCATAGTATTGAGTGCTTATTTTAGGACTTTCTTAGAGCTGACATGTCAAAAGGTTATTATTCTGGCTTGAGGAGAGACTTGAAAGGATATTCTAGGGGAAAAGAGCATGGCTTAATAATTGCTTACTTCTGGGAGGGTCATGGGGCTGCCTGAAGGGCAAAGGAAGAACAACTCAGGGACATGTTTTGAATAGTTTGTAGCCAAAATTGTCTCCAAGAGAAGAAACAGTTTAGCTGCTATTTCAAAGAAGTAAGCCAGTCCTGAGGCTTAAACTAAAACTTGAATTAAAAAATTGTGGCTTTGTATAATTATTCTGGCTTAGGATGTTGAATATTGCTGAGGAACATACATGCTTTGGATCTGTTTAGGATGTCCCAATTTGAGGGGTGCCTGGATGGCTCAGTTGGTTAAGCATCCAACTCTTGGTCTCAGCTCAGGTCTTGATCTCAGGGTTGTGAGTTCAAGCCCTGCATTGGACCCCATGCTGGGCATGGAGCCTACTTGGGGGAAAAAAGTAGATAAAAGGATATCCCAATTTGGAAAGGAAAGCTTCTTAGGCAGTACTGATGTGAAGAATAAAGGCAAAAGAAATGTAGAAAAAATTAAATTTCCTTACAACTTGCAGCCCATTGACACGTACTTTAAGACAGGCAAGGTGACCTTCCTCCAGGAACTCAACTGCCTCAATGTTAATACTCTGCGGGAGGCAAAAGGCAACCTTAGCTCAACATTACCCTGACTTACAGGATCCTGTAAGTCTTCTTTAACATATAAAAATCCCTTTGGAAACTTCCTTTATCTCTAAGCCCCCAATACATGTTAGCAATCATCCTCAAAACATACGTCCCACTGATATACATCTGAAGGGTCTCATGACAGATTTTACTAGACAGTAGTAAATGACCTTATCTTGAACAGCCCCTAGCCCCTCAAGGTCCTGAAACCTTGCTTCCAAATTCCTTAGAGACTTACACTATCCCTAATCCCCTCCCAACTTAAAAGTTATATAGTCAGTCATTCCTCACAATCCCAGTGCAGCTCTTTCTGCCCACGGGTCCTGTCCCTGTGCTTTAATAAAACCACCTTTTTTGCAGTTAAGACATCTCAAGAATTTTTTCTTGATTGTTTGTTTCCAGACCCTGACCATCATATCACATCAGTACTATTCTTCCAGATGATCATCTGCTTATGGCATAAATTTTTGTTTTCCCTGAAAGCTGGAACCTCCCTCCATCATAGGTCTAGGTTACACAGATGTAGCTCAAGGCAGGGTTTATGGAAATAATTGTCTGTTTTTGTTTTTCTGAGCTAAGCCAAGCACCACCCTACATCAGAGAAATTGCCCCCTGCATCTTCTTGTAGGACGTGTTTCAACATTAATAATATAAAAAAGCTGCCACATAGTCTTCAGCCTTTGTGAGGACTATGATTATAAGACATGCAATCTTTCCCACCACCCTCATACCCCTCTTTTCCAAGTTACTTGGATCAAATGGCATTTTGTATCCAAAGCATTTAATTCCTGATCCCTTGCTGCAGTCTTAACATTACCACCAGTAAAACCTCCATTCTAATCTTTGTCTTGCCTCATTCACCCAGCTTTCTTAATTATCCTCTTCTTTCAAATGTAAATTATCTCCCAAAAAAGCAGACTAGTAGACATCATTTTCTGTGAATGATAATGTAATTCATATGGCTATTGTAACATAAAGTTGGGATATAAAAGGACCTATGTGGTTGTAAGGCATTTGCATTTTGCTTAAAGTGGTAAAATACTAACTCTGAGTGCAGTGGTTAGGTATGTATATTATAATCCCTAGGATGAATAAACAGACATGAAGAGATATAGCCCAAATGACAATAGATAAATTAAAAATATTAAAGAATATTCAAATAATGAAAGCAAAACAGCAAAGGAGGAAATGGAGAAAACAAAAAATAAAGGGGACAAATAGAAAACAAGTAATAAAATAGTAATCCAACCATATCAATAGTTACATTAAATGTAAATGGTCTAAACACACCAAATAAAGACAGAGGTTAGTCAAACAAAACCAAAATATATGCTGCCTACAAGAAACTTGCTTCAAATGTAATTAAAGTAAGAGGATAGAAAAAGGTATACCATAAAACACTCATCAAAAGATATAGGGAGTGAATCTGCTAACATAAGACAAAGTACAGTTCAGAGCATCGAAAATTGCCAAGGATAGAGGGAGACATTGCAGGTTAATAAAAGAGTTAATTCACTAAAAAGATGTAAGTCTTAAATGTGAATGCACCTAACAGCAGAGCTTCATTAACTACCATACAGTAATGGTAGAAGACTATAACATTCTTCTCTTTGTAATAGATAGAACTAATAGACAGAAATTCAACAAAGATATAAAAAACTGACCAATACCATCAAGGCACTGGATCTAATTGACATTTATAGAATATGCCATTCGACAATACAAGAATACACATCTTTGGTTTTTGGGTTTTTGTTTTGTTTTTAGAGAAGGGAAATTGCAGAGGGAGAGGGAGAGAGAGAATCCTAAGCAGGCTCCATATCCAGCATGGAGCCCAACGCAGTGCTGGATCTCACAACCCTGAGATCATGACCTGAGCCCAAATCAAGAGTCAGACACTCAGCCTACTGAGCCACCCAGGTACTCCAAGAATATACATTCTTTGTAAGTGCACAAGGAACTTTCACCAAGATAGACCATACTCTGGGCCATAAAATATACCTTAACACATTTAAAAATATTAAAATTATACTATGTTTTCTGTTATAAGAGAATTAAATTAGCAATCAATAACAGAAAGATTATCTGGAAAATCCCCCAAATAACACATTTCTAAATAATCCACCGTTCAAAGAGGAAATCTCAAGGGAAATTGGAAAATATTTTGAACTGAGTGAAAATAAAAATGCAACAAAATTTGTGAGATGCAGCTAAATTAGTGCTTAGATGGAAATTTATAGCACTTATAAATGCTCATATTAGAAAATGCTCATGTTAAGGGTGATGTATGGAATTGTTGAATCACTATATTGTACACCTGAAACTAATATAACACTGTATATTAACTAACTGGAATTTAAATAAAAACTTAAAAAAATAAAATTAATCTTTTCCCTAAAAAACACTTATATTAGAAAAATGTTAATATGTTTATGTTAAAAATGCTCATATTAGAAACAAAAGAAAGGTTTCAAAACAATAATCTGAGCTTCCCCCTTTTAAAACCAGTAAAAGGAGAGCAAATTAAACAAAAAGCAAGCAGAAGAAAAAGCTTCTAAAATGAATAAATGAGTTTAGCAGGGTCACAGAATATAAAGCCAATATGTAAAGATAAGAGCAGAACTCAGTGATACTAAAAATAAGGAAAAGCGATAGAGAAAGATCAATGAAGCCAAAAGCTAGCTCTTCGAAAAGGGTGAAAAAATTGATAAACATATAGCCAGACTGGTGAAGTATAAAAAGAGAAAAGACATTGAAGCCACATATTCAAACAAATACTTATACATGAATATTTATATCTGTATTATTCACAATAGCCAAAAGGGGAAACAACTATAATGTTCATTAGCTGATGAGTGGATAAACAAAATGTGGTACATTTATACAGTGGAATATTTTTCAGCCTTAAAAAGGAATGCAATACTAATACATAGTACAACATGGATGAGCCTTTAAACGTTATGCCAAGAGAAAGAAGTCATATTCAAAAGGTCATATATTTTATGATTCCATTTATATGAAATATCTGGACTAGGTAAATCCATATATACAGAAAGTGGATTACTGGTTGCCAGAGGCTTAATGGGTACCAGGTTTCCTTTTGATGTGATGAAAATGTCTTAGAATTAGAGGAGGGTATGGTTGCACAGCATTATAAATGTATTAAATGTCACTAAATTGTAAACATTAAAGTAATTAATGGTTAATTTTATATTATCTGTATTGTACCTCAATTAAAAAGAGAAAGAGGACACAATTTGCCAATATCAGGAAGAAAAGGATGGACTGCAGACCCTAAAGTCACTAAAAAGATGGTAAAGGAATACCATAAACAACACTATATCCATAGTTCAACAACTTAGATGAAATGGACAAATTCCTTGAAAAACACAAACTACCAAAATGCAAGAAGAACTTGGTAATGTGAATAGTCCTATACCTAGTAAAGAAATTGAACTTACAGTTAAAAAATCTTCCAACAACAACAACAAAATTCTAGGCTCAGGTGGTTTCACTGGTGAATTCTACCAAACATTTAAAGAAGAAAATTTCTACCTAATTTTAATTCCATTTCTACTTAATTTTTTCCAGAAAATAGGAGAGGGGGGAACAGCTATTTTATGGGGCCAGAATTACCCCATTATCAAAAGCAGACAAAGGTAAGACAAGAAAAGAAAGCTACAGACTAATATCCCTCAACACCATGTTAGAAAATAAAATCTAGGAATATGTAAAAAGGATAATACATCATGACCAACTGATATTATTCCAGGAGTGCAAGGCTGATTCAATAAGTTGAAAATCAATCATTGTAATTCATCGTATTAACAGACTAAAGCAGAAAATCCACATGATCATCTCAATAGATACAAAAAATGAAAAAGAATTTGACAAAATTCAACATCCATTAATGATCAAAACTCTCAGAAAACTAGGAATAGGAAAGCATTTCTTTAACTTGATAAAGAGCATCTGCAAAATAACTACATCTTAATGGTTAAAAAAAACTGAATGCTAAGATAAAAAATAAGGTCAGGATGTAGAAAAGAAGATATAAACTGCCTCTATTTGCAAATGATGTGATTGTCCATGTAGAAAAAATCATGGAATCTACAAACAAACAAACAAAAAAAGCTTCTAGAACTAATAAATGAGTTTAGCAATATTACAGGATACAAGACCAATATATAAAAATTCATTTGGTGAATCTCAGATCTGTACCTCTGAAACAAATAATGCAATATATGTTAAGAAAAAAAAAAGAAGAAGAAGAAGGTAGCGGGAGGGGAAGAATGAAGCGGGGGAAATCGGAGGGGTGGACGAACCATGAGAGACGATGGACTCTGAAAAACAGGCTGGGGGTTCTAGAGGGGAGGGGGGTGGGAGGATGGGTTGGCCTGGT
>NW_027989613.1:0-1044 GCF_054177405.1 Leptonychotes weddellii
AGTGGCTTAAAACAACCGTTTTTATTTGCGCACAGTTCTGCGGGTCTGGCAGTGGGGAAGGACGCATGGGGTGTTCCTGTCGTATCCACGTGGCACGGGCTTCTCCCCGGTTGGTGGTCTCAGAGCCACGGCTCTGCTCACAGGCCAGCTACTCCCAGGAGGAGGAAGCAGAAGCCACCAGGCCATCTCAGAGCCACGCCCACAACTGGCACAGTGTCGCTTGCACTGTATTGCACTGGTCAAAGCAACCACAAGCCCTGCTTAGACCCGGAAGAAGAGAAGTAAACGCCACTTGCAATGGAGGGAGTATCGAAGTCACATGGCAGAAGACATGTCTCATGGGACATACTGTTGCAGCTGTTATAGGAAAAGAGAATCTTCTACCTCAAGATGATAAACAATGAGTCTGATCAACAGGGGGTGGTTGTGATTGTCGCAGGCTGGCCTGGGTTCAAGGACCCAGAGGGTTCTCACAGGACCAGCCAAGAGGGGCCCGGCTGCGTGCGGGATAGAAATCAACAGCGAGCCAGGAGGAAGGGAGAGCAGAGTTTATTGAAGACAGAGAGAGAGAGAGCACATACTGAGTGGCTGGGAGACCCAGAAAGGAAGGGGAGTGAGTCTCGTCTTTGCTCGGGGTCTGGAGTTTTTATAGAAGACAATGGTCTGGTGTCGCGTCCTCTCAGGCATCCAGGAACTGGTCAGAACAAGGAGCAGTGCTCTGATGTCCTCCATAAGTCACTTATGCCCTGGAGCCAGGGGTCTTGGCGTCAAGGTGTCTGGAGTCAGAGGTCTTGGAAAAAGTTCACGATGGCCCGCCTGGTCACTCTGTAGGTGTTATCTATTGTGCTGGAAGACTCCAAAGAAATCGTTAAGTCCTTGACCTTTAGAAGGGGGACATAAGGCGGGGGTGCAGGTCCTAGCAAGAACAGAAGCAGGAAAAGGAGAAAAAAGGCAGTTTTTTTTCCCCATGGAGCCCCTTCAGCTTCCCTGTCTCACAACGATGGCCATGTTAAACATCTCACCCAGATTTGAGGGGAAGGTTTC
>NW_027989614.1:0-201 GCF_054177405.1 Leptonychotes weddellii
TTTTTTTTTTTTTTAAAGATTTTTTATTTATTTATCTGAGAGAGAGAATGGGAGACAGAGAGCATGAGAGGGGGAGGATCAGAGGGAGAAGCAGACTCCCCGCTGAGCAGGGAGCCCGATGCGGGACTCGATCCCGGGACTCCAGGATCATGACCTGAGCCGAAGGCAGTCGCTTAACCAACTGAGCCACCCAGGCGCCCC
>NW_027989615.1:0-201 GCF_054177405.1 Leptonychotes weddellii
TCACAAATGTGAAAAAACATCTGATAAAATCCGACATACATCACATTTTTGGTTGCTGTAACTCCATGAATTGATGTTGGTAGGTTAATGGGTTAAATAGAAGTCTTAAGTCTTAATGGCAGTTGTTGGGTCAGTATTCCGGTAGGAAGCACACAGTGTCCCTTCAGACCCACTTGAGACGGGTGCTTTTGTGTGTGTGGG
>NW_027989616.1:0-201 GCF_054177405.1 Leptonychotes weddellii
TTTATTTTTTTAAAGATTTTATTTATTTATTTGACAGAGAGAGACACAGCGAGAGAGGGAACACAAGCAGGGGGAGTGGGAGAGGGAGAAGCAGGCTCCCCGCAGAGCAGGGAGCCCGATGCGGGACTCGATCCCAGGACCCTGGGATCATGACCTGAGCTGAAGGCAGTCGCTTAACCAACTGAGCCACCCAGGCGCCCT
>NW_027989617.1:0-201 GCF_054177405.1 Leptonychotes weddellii
TACATCTGAGGCACCTGGGTGGCTCAGTCCATTAAGTATCGGACTCTTGCTTTTGGCTCAGGGTCCTGGGATCGAGCCCTGCATGGGGCTCCCTGCTCAGCAGGGAGTCTGCCTGTCTCCTTCTCTCCCCGTGCCGCCCCCCCCCCGCCCCGCTCATGCTCGCTCTTCCTCTAAAATAAATAAATCTTAAAAAAAAAAAAA
>NW_027989618.1:0-201 GCF_054177405.1 Leptonychotes weddellii
TTTTTTTTTTAAGATTTTATTTATTTATTTGACAGAGAGAGACACAGCGAGAGAGGGAACACAAGCAGGGGGAGTGGGAGAGGGAGAAGCAGGCTCCCCGCAGAGCAGGGAGCCCGATGTGGGACTCGATCCCAGGACCCTGGGATCATGACCTGAGCCGAAGGCAGTCGCTCAACCGACTGAGCCACCCAGGCGCCCAAA
>NW_027989619.1:0-201 GCF_054177405.1 Leptonychotes weddellii
TTTTTTTTTTTTTTTTTTTTTTAAAGATTTTATTTATTTATTTGAGACAGACAGAATGAGAGACAGAGAGCATGAGAGGGAGGAGGGTCAGAGGGAGAAGCAGACTCCCTGCCGAGCAGGGAGCCCGATGCGGGACTCGATCCCGGGACTCCAGGATCATGACCTGAGCCGAAGGCAGTCGCTTAACCAACTGAGCCACCC
>NW_027989620.1:0-201 GCF_054177405.1 Leptonychotes weddellii
AATGGTTGAGAATTAGACTTAAGTGGCATGTACTTGGCATGTTTATATTTTAAGAATAATTAATTGTACCATTTATGTCTTTAGACATTAAAACAGCATGATTTTAAGACTCTGATTGCTTATGCTTTTTTTTGAATTTTGTTTTTATGTCTTTCCTCTTTTTTTTGGTGGGGGGGTGAAGCAGAATTGCATTATGGACTC
>NW_027989621.1:0-201 GCF_054177405.1 Leptonychotes weddellii
CGCCTGGGTGGCTCAGTTGGTTAAGCGACTGCCTTCGGCTCAGGTCATGATCCTGGAGTCCCAGGATCGAGTCCCGCATCGGGCTCCCTGCTCGGCAGGGAGTCTGCTTCTCCCTCTGACCCTCCTCCCTCTCATGCTCTCTGTCTCTCATTCTCTCTCTCTCAAATAAATAAATAAAATCTTTAAAAAAAAAAAAAAGAA
>NW_027989622.1:0-201 GCF_054177405.1 Leptonychotes weddellii
GCGCCTGGGTGGCTCAGTCGTTAAGCGTCTGCCTTCGGCTCAGGTCATGATCCCGGGGTCCTGGGATCGAGCCCCGCATCGGGCTCCCTGCTCGGCGGGAAGCCTGCTTCTCCCTCTCCCACTCCCCCTGCTTGTGTTCCCTCTCTCGCTGTGTCTCTCTCTGTCAAATAAATAAATAAAATCTTTAAAAAAAAAAAAATT
>NW_027989623.1:0-201 GCF_054177405.1 Leptonychotes weddellii
TGTTTTCCAGAGTGGCTCAAGTATATTTTCTTTTTTTTTTTTTTTTTACAAGCAAGAGAACTCATTCTTTTTTTTTTTATTCTTATGTTAATCCCCATACATTACATCATTAGTTTTCGATGAAGTGTTCCATGATTCATTGTTTGTGCATAACACCCAGTGCTCCATGCAGAATGTGCCCTCCTCAATACCCACCCCCCG
>NW_027989624.1:0-1044 GCF_054177405.1 Leptonychotes weddellii
TTTAGATGATCTCTAAAGATATTTTGGCTTTTATTTTTATGATATTATAATTTATGTTAAATAGGGAATAGAAATACCAAAATATCATAATTATACGAGAAACGGGGTTTTCCTTAGAAAACACAGTCTATCATAAGTAGAAAAGAGTTCTGCAGATTCTGGAAAACACTTTTTGTGCTTTGTACAAAAACTGCTAAACAGCAGTGATGGATTAATAAATGGAAAGTGAAGCCTGAGAGTAATGGCAACGAAATATGGTATTTGGAATCTCTTATTTTAGAAAACAAAAGTGAATGGCCAAACTAGTGAGTTCAGGAGGAAGAAGATGGATGGGTTTAACAGATCAAAATTCTGCTCAGTCCGTATTGGTCTCGAAATGAGTGATAACATTGTTATTTTTTAAAGAGGAAACCAGAAGAACAGCATGCATATGTTTCCATCACTGATGAATATTTTCTGTCAAGCTAACAGCCTTCTCTTTGGACCATTTCCTTCATCGACATATTATCTACTTGAAAGAAAACTTTCAAGATCTTCTGTTGAAAAGGATTGTTTTAAAGATAATGGATATTACTGAGGGGGTAAAATACTGTGCTCTATTTGATTTCTATAGATATGACTAAGTCAGATACTTTTCATTCAAGTTTGGATTTTTTCCTTCCTCCCTTTCTTTCTCCTTTTCTTTCTTCCCTCCTTAATGTAGTTTCACACTATCTGAATTTACAAAGGACTTGATGTAGCTTCAAAACTGAATTATCACAATAGTCTCCCAATTGGTTGTCAGCTTGCAGTATCTCATCCATTGAAATTATTTTCTTCATAATTGCACAGTAGAGACCATTTAATTTTTCTTCCAAAATTCTTTGATGGTTTTACATCTTCTCATACTCTACAAATTTACTGAACCATCTCAACCTGGAATTCAAAGCTCTACCCATATTGGCCCTGATCTACATCACACACACACACACACACACACACACACACAGTTTTTTTTTTTATTCTTATGTTAATCCCCATACATTACATCATTAGTTCTAGATG
>NW_027989625.1:0-201 GCF_054177405.1 Leptonychotes weddellii
CTGTGGATGCCCTACCTCACTACCAAAGGCAGCAGTTTCAGAGCCTGTAAAACGATGATGCTGTGCCCATCTTTGTTAGCTCTCCACATCTAACGTGCGCAGGGAGCCCGATGCGGGACTCGATCCCAGGACCCTGGGATCATGACCTGAGCTGAAGGCAGATGCATTAATGGACTGAGCCACCCAGGCATCCCATGTCTG
>NW_027989626.1:0-201 GCF_054177405.1 Leptonychotes weddellii
ATTGAAAGAAAACCATGAAACAGTGAGAATTCTGTAAGTTTCTGTATTTTCCTTTTGGTGTGCACGTTTATGTGTAAATGTGTATCTGCCAGGAAGATTTCAATTTAGTTAATACTAAACCATGATAATTATGTAACTCCAGGTTTTTTATATATTTGCCATTCCCTTCCTTCCTATGAAAATTTTTAGGATAAATTTCCC
>NW_027989627.1:0-201 GCF_054177405.1 Leptonychotes weddellii
TTTTTTTTAAAGATTTTATTTATTTATTTGACAGAGAGAGACACAGCGAGAGAGGGAACACAAGCAGGGGGAGTGGGAGAGGGAGAAGCAGGCTCCCCGCAGAGCAGGGAGCCCGATGCGGGACTCGATCCCAGGACCCTGGGATCATGACCTGAGCTGAAGGCAGTCGCTTAACCAACTGAGCCACCCAGGCGCCCGAGA
>NW_027989628.1:0-201 GCF_054177405.1 Leptonychotes weddellii
GCGCCTGGGTGGCTCAGTCGTTAAGCGTCTGCCTTCGGCTCAGGTCATGATCCCAGGGTCCTGGGATCGAGTCCCACATCGGGCTTCCCGCTCTGCGGGAAGCCTGCTTCTCCCTCTCCCACTCCCCCTGCTTGTGTTCCTGCTCTCGCTATGTCTCTCTCTGTTAAATAAATAAAATCTTTAAAAAAAAAATAAAAAATA
>NW_027989629.1:0-201 GCF_054177405.1 Leptonychotes weddellii
CGATGGACTCTGAAAAACAAACAGGGTTCTGGAGGGGAGGGGGGTGGGAGGATGGGTTAGCCTGGTGGTGGGTATTGAGGAGGGCACATTCTGCATGGAGCACTGGGTGTTATGCACAAACAATGAATCATGGAACACTTCATCTAAAACTAATGATGTAATGTATGGGGATTAACATAAGAATAAAAAAAATAAATTAAA
>NW_027989630.1:0-201 GCF_054177405.1 Leptonychotes weddellii
TCTTTTTTTTTTTTTAAGATTTTATTTATTTATTTGAGAGAGAGAGAGAATGAGAGACAGAGAGCATGAGAGGGAGGAGGGTCAGAGGGAGAAGCAGACTCCCTGCCGAGCAGGGAGCCCGATGCGGGACTCGATCCCGGGACTCCAGGATCATGACCTGAGCCGAAGGCAGTCGCTTAACCAACTGAGCCACCCAGGCGC
>NW_027989631.1:0-201 GCF_054177405.1 Leptonychotes weddellii
GATAACAGATGCAGCCAGGGACAGATCAGCTCTAGGAAATCCCGGGTAAGGGACCTGGGGGATGTCACACTGAGAATGATGTCCAAGGACAGACAAATTCAGAAGGCAGCAGGGTCTCAGGGCCAGTAGTGCCAGTCCTGGGGGCGGACTGGGTGATTTCGAAGGCTATGTGACCTGAGGAGAGATTGAATCCGTGGAGAG
>NW_027989632.1:0-201 GCF_054177405.1 Leptonychotes weddellii
TATGAGTGGTGCAACAGGCTCTTAAATGCCATCCCAGTCCACTGTGGCACTCCCCAGCAATCTTCTCCCAAGTTAGGGTTATGATGACGGTACTGGTTTTCACTGGAAGCAACCCCATTCTTCCTGGAGGAAGCATGGCTGAATAGGTACATCTGTGACCTCAACCGGTAAACTGATGTAATTGGAGCCATGCCTGTTCCA
>NW_027989633.1:0-201 GCF_054177405.1 Leptonychotes weddellii
AGTGTGGGAAGAGACCTATTGTGCTAAATATTTTTTGACCCAAATAAAACTTAAGTGTTGGCTGAGCTGCCAAAAAGTCTCTGAAGAGCTTGCTGAGCAGATGTGGGAAGGGCCTGGGCTGGGGAGAGCACCACAGGTGTCATTCAGGGAAGGGGAACTCGGTTTCACAGTTGCCCCCAGGGCCTTTGGGTGCCTTTCTAT
>NW_027989634.1:0-201 GCF_054177405.1 Leptonychotes weddellii
TTTTTTTTTTTAATTTTTTTTATTCTTATGTTAATTCCCATACATTACATCATTAGTTCTAGATAAAGTGTTCCATGATTCATTGTTCGTGCACAACACCCAGTGCTCCATGCAGAACGTGCCCTCCTCAATACCCACCACCAGGCCAACCCATCCTCCCACCCCCCTCCCCTCTAGAACCCTCAGTTTGTTTTTCAGAGT
>NW_027989635.1:0-1044 GCF_054177405.1 Leptonychotes weddellii
CTTTTCTCCGTTTGACTTCTTTCTCAAATGGGCTTTCCTCTGAGTGTCATGATGGCATCCCCTCTGTCTGCTTAGCTCAGGGCTCTGTGTCGCTGTTCCATCCTTGCAGTCAGAGGTAGGGGCTTAAAGTCCATGGGCTGATGCTACAAAGAGAATCAGAATTCTACTATCAAGGAAGAATGATGGCTTCTTGACTATGAAATCCAACAAAATAAATGGAAATGTCTAAAACTCGGCTACCTATATGGTTTCTAGGAGAAATGTGATAACTGTAAGAGGAGTCTACCTGTCTTCTGCGGAGACCTACTTCCATGGGCAATTGTGCTGCACAATTACAAACAGTTGTTCGCTGTGGGAAATGACTTTCATTATGGTCCTTGGTATCTAGCCCATTCTCTCATCCTAAAAACCATTACCTTTGATTATACCATATTGCCTATCACCTGGAGCGGTCATTCTCAAAATAACCAGGGGTGATTTTGTCCCCCAGGAAATAATAGACAATGTCTGGAGACATTTTTGGTTGCCACACCGTAGGGGATAGGTGCTCCTGGCATCTAGTGGGTAGAACCCAAGGA
Organism: Leptonychotes weddellii; assembly: GCF_054177405.1. Lineage (NCBI taxonomy): Eukaryota > Metazoa > Chordata > Mammalia > Carnivora > Phocidae > Leptonychotes > Leptonychotes weddellii. The sequence continues at coordinate 579 of NW_027989635.1, forward strand.
TGCTGCTAAACATCCTACACTGTGCTCAATAGCCACCCACAATAAAGATTTATCAGCCCAAAATGTTAATGGTGCCAAGGTTGAGAAATCATGAACTAGATAATCATAGTAGCTTCCTAAAAGTTCTCTGTATCTTTATTCTCTTTTCTTTCTCTAGTCTTTCCACTTCTGGTCCTCTAAAGTGATTTTTGTACAGTACAAATCTAATATTACTGTCCTACTTAAGAACCATGTAGTTTCTCATGATGATAGAAACTACAAATCCGGGGCGCCTGGGTGGCTCAGTTGGTTAAGCAGCTGCCTTCGGCTCAGGTCATGATCCTGGAGTCCTGGGATCGAGTCCCGCATCGGGCTCCCTGCTCGGCAGGGAGTCTGCTTCTCCCTCTGACCCTCCTCCCTCTCATGCTCTCTGTCTCTCATTCTCTCTCTCTCAAATAAATAAATAAAATCTTTAAAAAAAAAAAAA
>NW_027989636.1:0-201 GCF_054177405.1 Leptonychotes weddellii
TTTTATTGCTGGATGGGGAGATTAAGGGTGACTTTTCTTTTAATAAGTTGTTTTGCATAATTTTTCTTAGAATAAAGAGGTGGTACATTTGTATTCAGAAAGAGAAATAATTTAAGAAAGTAAAATTAATACATGTTTTAAAAATCACACTATTTTCTATAGTGGATAAAGTGAACAAAATAGTCAATTTTGTGGCATGGC
>NW_027989637.1:0-201 GCF_054177405.1 Leptonychotes weddellii
AGGGGCGCCTGGGTGGCTCAGTTGGTTAAGCGACTGCCTTCGGCTCAGGTCATGATCCTGGAGTCCCGGGATCGAGTCCCGCATCGGGCTCCCTGCTCGGCGGGGAGTCTGCTTCTCCCTCTGACCCTCCTCCCTCTCATGCTCTCTGTCTCTCATTCTCTCTGTCTCAAATAAATAAATAAAATCTTTAAAAAAAAAAGA
>NW_027989638.1:0-201 GCF_054177405.1 Leptonychotes weddellii
ACTCATGGAACACTACATCTAAAACTAATGATGTAATGTATGGGGATTAACATAAGAATAAAAAAAATTAAAAAAAAAAAAAAAAGAAATCCCCCTTAATACAACACTTGAGGGGGACTGCCTCTGTCTATATGACGTAAAATGACTGACAATGATGACTTTCAGATACCACCTCTTTTTTTTTGAAGGAAGAAGACAAAA
>NW_027989639.1:0-201 GCF_054177405.1 Leptonychotes weddellii
CGCCTGGGTGGCTCAGTTGGTTAAGCGACTGCCTTCGGCTCAGGTCATGATCCTGGAGTCCCTGGATCGAGTCCCGCATCAGGCTCCCTGCTCGGCAGGGAGTCTGCTTCTCCCTCTGACCCTCCTCCCTCTCATGCTCTCTGTCTCTCATTCTCTCTGTCTCAAATAAATAAATAAAATCTTAAAAAAAAAAAAAAAAAA
>NW_027989640.1:0-201 GCF_054177405.1 Leptonychotes weddellii
GCTACTCATGCTGTTTGACAAGGTCCAAGTATGGGGGACGATCCTGAAAACAGGAGACTCCACAGCTGGCTCCTGCTATTCTCTTTCATTTTGTTTATGGCAATCTTTATAATTGTGGGAATATTTCTGGGGTTTCATGATAAAGTGACTACTCATCTTAGTTACGCCTATCTAAGCAATCATAATGAAACTAATTCCATG
>NW_027989641.1:0-201 GCF_054177405.1 Leptonychotes weddellii
GCCTGGGTGGCTCAGTCGTTAAGCGTCTGCCTTCGGCTCAGGTCATGATCCCAGGGTCCTGGGATCGAGTCCCACATCGGGCTTCCCGCTCTGCGGGAAGCCTGCTTCTCCCTCTCCCACTCCCCCTGCTTGTGTTCCTGCTCTCGCTATGTCTCTCTCTGTTAAATAAATAAAATCTTTAAAAAAAAAAAAAAAAAGAGA
>NW_027989642.1:0-201 GCF_054177405.1 Leptonychotes weddellii
AGGGGCGCCTGGGTGGCTCAGTTGGTTAAGCGACTGCCTTCGGCTCAGGTCATGATCCTGGAGTCCCGGGATCGAGTCCCGCATCGGGCTCCCTGCTCGGCAGGGAGTCTGCTTCTCCCTCTGACCCTCCTCCCTCTCATGCTCTCTGTATCTCATTCTCTCTGTCTCAAATAAATAAATAAAATCTTAAAAAAAAAAAAA
>NW_027989643.1:0-201 GCF_054177405.1 Leptonychotes weddellii
GAACCCCAGACCGCACACCAGCCCAACTCCCTCCACCCACTGCCCACCACTGCCAGGGGAACCCAGACCGCACACCAGCCCAACTCCCTCCCCCCACTGCCCACCACTGCCAGGGGACCCCAGACCGCACACCAGCCCAACTCCCTCCCCCCACTGGCCACCACTGCCAGGGGACCCCAGACCGCACTGCTGGAGCTCTGA
>NW_027989644.1:0-201 GCF_054177405.1 Leptonychotes weddellii
CCTGGGTGGCTCAGTCGTTAAGCGTCTGCCTTCGGCTCAGGTCATGATCCCAGGGTCCTGGGATCGAGTCCCACATCGGGCTCCCTGCTCGGCGGGAAGCCTGCTTCTCCCTCTCCCACTCCCCCTGCTTGTGTTCCTGCTCTCGCTATCTCTCTCTCTGTCAAATAAATAAATAAAATCTTTAAAAAAAAAAAAAAAAAA
>NW_027989645.1:0-1044 GCF_054177405.1 Leptonychotes weddellii
GAGGTATGTATTCAGTAGGAGTTTAGGCAAAGGAGGCAGAGCCACTTACTCGTCAAACATATTTAAGCTGTGGGGACTGAGTGAACTTGATAATAGATTACTACTGTCTCATATGGGCAATGTTATTAATGCCCAGTTCATGATGTGTGGCTCAGACTGCATGTGAGTTTGGCGGCATATGTTCAAGCAGCCGGTCTCTTCTAGGGCTCATAGAAAAAGTCAGATGCTTTTCTTGAAAGAAAAATAGTTTTCTTCAGATGATGGCATATCTTTGTTCCCAAATTCTATAATTCTGCACTGCAATTCATATATAGGAGCTTGCCAAAGTCTCTATGAGCATGTTTAGCTATCGTAGATACTTCAGGAACTATTGGGTAATAAGGAGCAGAGAAGTCTGGACCTGTTGGAGAGCTTTCTTCTGATTTGGGTCTTAATCAAAAGTGGCAACCTCTCAGTTTGCTTAGTAAGTGGGTTGATATATGTTGCTTCAAAAGCAAATGGATTTATATGTTTCCTCCAAAATCAAAAGATGTCTACTAGTGTTATATTTCTTTCCCAGTGTTGGGGGTAGGCAGCAGATGCAACAACTTACAAGGGGTGTCTGTGTTATTTGCTACTTCCTTTTCTCTAAGTCTTATCAGCATGGCATCATCCATGTAGTGGGCAAGCAGGGTGTCACCATTGTGTATATCATTATTTCCTACAAAGGAACTCACTGCACACCACGTTTCATATAGCAGACCAGAATGGCAAAATGAGCAAAAGGATCTCTGAAAGAGGTCGTAGCAGACGTATGGAGAGTTTATATACCCCTGGGATTGAATTGAAAACTGTCCTGTTCAAGTGGAAGCAAGTGGCTTCTGTTAGTCTTTATTAATAGGAGTAGTGGAGAGAAAAAAAAAAAAAAAGTTCAGCAATTTAATCAGTGCATTTCAGGTATCAGGACCTCTCATTGATTTGCTTCAGAAAATAATAGTAACAAAAAATACCTAGGGCGCCTGGGTGGCTCAGTTGGTTAAGCGACTGCCTTCGGCTCAGGTCATG
>NW_027989646.1:0-201 GCF_054177405.1 Leptonychotes weddellii
GATCAAGTTACTTAACTTTAACTTGTCCATCTGGAGAACTATGATAACAGAATCAAATTCACAGAGTTGTTGGAAGGATTAATTGAACTGACAGTAAGTACATAATGGTGACTGTTATCACCATTAATTAATGGTGACTATTATTATTATTATTTATGCAGTTTTCCAATCATTACATTCAACCATAATTAGCAGTGGTAG
>NW_027989647.1:0-201 GCF_054177405.1 Leptonychotes weddellii
ATTACTGGACGATGGAAAATGAATGGAGGATTTCTCATAGCTGAGAAAGCTGAACACCAAAAACCTGCAATAGAGGGTGATAAAGAGGAGAAAAGTAAACCAATTTATACCATAAGCCCCATAAAAATTTAGGAGTCAATGTCACCACATATAGTAAATCACAGGTAAAGTATGGGGCTGAAAATATAAGCATTGGCTGAA
>NW_027989648.1:0-201 GCF_054177405.1 Leptonychotes weddellii
TTTTTTGTTTTTTTTAAAGATTTTATTTATTTATTTGAGAGAGAGAGAATGAGAGACAGAGAGCACGAGAGGGAAGAGGGCAGAGGGAGAAGCAGACCCCCTGCTGAGCAGGGAGCCCGATGTGGGACTCGATCCCGGGACTCCAGGATCATGACCTGAGCCGAAGGCAGTCGCTTAACCAACTGAGCCACCCAGGCGCCC
>NW_027989649.1:0-201 GCF_054177405.1 Leptonychotes weddellii
TTTTTTTTTTTTTTAAAGATTTTATTTATTTATTTGAGAGAGAGAGTGAGAGAGAGAAAGAGCACAAGAGGGGGGAGCGGGAGGGGGAGAAGCAGACTCCCTGCTGAGCAGGGAGCCCGATGCGGGACTCGATCCCGGGACTCCAGGATCATGACCTGAGCCGAAGGCAGTCGCTTAACCGACTGAGCCACCCAGGCGCCC
>NW_027989650.1:0-201 GCF_054177405.1 Leptonychotes weddellii
TTTTTTTTTTAAAGATTTTATTTATTTATTTGAGACAGAGAGAATGAGAGACAGAGAGCATGAGAGGGAGGAGGGTCAGAGGGAGAAGCAGACTCCCTGCCGAGCAGGGAGCCCGATGCGGGACTCGATCCCGGGACTCCAGGATCATGACCTGAGCCGAAGGCAGTCGCTTAACCAACTGAGCCACCCAGGCGCCCATGT
>NW_027989651.1:0-201 GCF_054177405.1 Leptonychotes weddellii
ACCAGACTCCCTGCCGAGCAGGGAGCCCGATGCGGGACTCGATCCCGGGACTCCAGGATCATGACCTGAGCCGAAGGCAGTCGCCTAACCAACTGAGCCACCCAGGCGCCCTATGGTAAGTATCTTTGATAGCTCAGGGAACTGAGAGAGAAGTAACTTGCCTGAAATTACAATTTTTAAGTGATGGAACCATAATTCCAA
>NW_027989652.1:0-201 GCF_054177405.1 Leptonychotes weddellii
AATTTCTTTTTTTTTTTTTTTATTCTTATGTTAATCCCCATACATTACATCATTAGTTCTAGATGAAGTGTTCCATGATTCATTGTTCGTGCACAACACCCAGTGCTCCATGCAGAACGTGCCCTCCTCAATACCCACCACCAGGCCAACCCATCCTCCCACCCCCCTCCCCTCTAGAACCCTCAGTTTGTTTTTCAGAGT
>NW_027989653.1:0-201 GCF_054177405.1 Leptonychotes weddellii
TTTTTTTTTTAAAGATTTCTTTATTTATTTATTTGAGAGAGAGAATGAGAGACAGAGAGCATGAGAGGGAAGAGGATCAGAGGGAGAAGCAGACTCCCTGCCGGGCAGGGAGCCCGATGCGGGACTCGATCCCGGGACTCCAGGATCATGACCTGAGCCGAAGGCAGTCGCTTAACCGACTGAGCCACCCAGGCGCCCCTA
>NW_027989654.1:0-201 GCF_054177405.1 Leptonychotes weddellii
TTTTTTTTTTTTTAAAGATTTTATTTATTTATTTCAGAGAGAGAGAATGAGAGAGAGAGCACATGAGAGGGGGGAGGGTCAGAGGGAGAAGCAGACCCACCGCTGAGCAGGGAGCCCGATGCGGGACTCGATCCAGGGACTCCAGGATCATGACCTGAGCCGAAGGCAGTCGCTTAACCGACTGAGCCACCCAGGCGCCCC
>NW_027989655.1:0-201 GCF_054177405.1 Leptonychotes weddellii
TTTTTATTTTTTATTCTTATGTTAATCCCCATACATTACATCATTAGTTTTAGATGAAGTGTTCCATGATTCATTGTTTGTGCATAACACCCAGTGCTCCATGCAGAATGTGCCCTCCTCAATACCCACCACCAGGCTAACCCATCCTCCCACCCCCCTCCCCTCTAGAACCCTCAGTTTGTTTTTCAGAGTCCATCGTCT
>NW_027989656.1:0-1043 GCF_054177405.1 Leptonychotes weddellii
TACCTGCCCCTGTTAAAATTCAAAGTCCATGTACCCAAGGTAAAAGGGTCGGCTTTACTGTCTGACAATTTAAAAAAATAAAAACTAGATGTGGGCAAATTGATGGAGTTCATGTAGCAGGAGTAATTTTATCACAAGGGTGAGTTCATGGAGTCTGTCATCAGAAGTTTATAAATGAAAGCAAATGTGTGTGGTGTTCGCTACAGATGTTTTAGTTTATGTGCACATACTGTTAAGGAAAAACAAATTTGATAAATGGATAATCATTGAACAGCTTGCTCCCTTTTTTTTTTAATGAAACTTCATGAAAATACTTGATATGCAGTTAATCATACAATTTGTCTAGATGAGTTCTAAAAATCGGGCCTGGTGGATGCATAAAGATCCAAGTAAAAATGTCTTTGATGGTGTTTCTGCAAAATTACTCATTATCTTACTCCACGGTGAAGCAGTGAGTGTGGTTAGATGGATACCCATCTGAAGTATTTGTGTTGGAAATATATCTTCGTTTTTAACACAGACGTACCAGGGGAGGATGGAATAAGCCGCATACTTGGCTGGGCCCCATGCACGATGAAAACGCAGGGCGCCTTGCTCGCCACTGTTAAGAATTCTGAGACCGCAACCGCAGAGACTGACAGGAGCCAGGAGGCTTGGTTTCTCCTTGGCCAGCCCTGAAAACCGTCCCAGTGGTCACATGTACTGACTTTTTATCTTACCGTAACAGTATGTTTGTCCCTTAAAATAGTTTTAGCTAATAACACGCATATTTGCTTTTCACTTGCCCACTGCCGATGACTGACCCAGCACGGCCTAGTGCTAAGTTCTAAGGGCGACGTCTACTTTACTCACACCCGGGTTGACGCCCGAGAAGCCGCCTTGTGGAAACAGACTCTAGGAGGCTCACCTTGCTCGACGTGGATGAATCAGCTCTGCTCCCTGGGTTTGCTGGGCGCTGGCGGGGAGGGTGGGGTGCGGCTGAGGCCATCTGTTTCCATGGACACAGAGGAAGAGGGGGCTGTGACCGCATGTCCTTTAAAGGG
>NW_027989657.1:0-201 GCF_054177405.1 Leptonychotes weddellii
AGGTGGCCAGGCTCAGACTCAAGCTCCATCTGTGTATGACTCAGGTGCAGGATTGCAGAAGGAGCACGGGGACCCGGATGGTGGCATCCACTATGCAGAGCTGAGCCAGCAGGAGGCTGGAGACAACAGGGACAAGGTGAGGCTGGGAGAGGAGGCAGCCTGGGTTCTCCCAAGTCCCTCTGTGCCTGGGTGTGTGCCTCT
>NW_027989658.1:0-201 GCF_054177405.1 Leptonychotes weddellii
ATGATACAAGTTCAACATACAAAAAACTGTTTTATTCCTAAATAGTTAGTTGAAGCCCCAAACTGGAAAATAAAGATTCAATTTGTGAAATAATCAAAATACATAATAATAAGGATGAATGATATTTACAAATCTTCCACTGAAAACTACAAAACATTGGAGACAAAATTTAAAAATAAATACATAAACCAAATACCATCA
>NW_027989659.1:0-201 GCF_054177405.1 Leptonychotes weddellii
GGGCCCGGGCTTTGCTCCTGGAGCGAGCTCGGTTGGAACGTGAGTTCTGCCGCGCCCACGCTGACCCGGCGTGTAAGCTCCCTAGGGCTCAACTTCTGGACGGGTAAACCGGGTGTAGTCTCAGTACAAGTCCGAGGCCTTGCTGTGCGTTGTACACGCTGCCACCCGTCCCTAAGATGCCCGGCCCAATGTAGGTGCCCG
>NW_027989660.1:0-201 GCF_054177405.1 Leptonychotes weddellii
CAGGGCTCCCTCTGTACCCCAGGGCTATACACCAGTTCAACAGTGCCATGCCTCCGGCTGCATGTGGGGACCCTGGTCTGCAGGCTGTCTGGGATTGAGCCCTATTTCAGCACGTTGGTAGGCAAGACTATCCTGTCTGAGAGGAAACCAGGAAGTGGGTGTGGGCGTCACATGTCATCCTTGGCATCTGGGATATGCCGG
>NW_027989661.1:0-201 GCF_054177405.1 Leptonychotes weddellii
CCCGCCGTCTATCCTCCCGAATATCGCCTCGGATTCACTTCTCCGCACGTCCTACCTTCCAGAAAGTGGTCGCTTTTCTGATGAGAGAGTTGTTGCTCTTCTTTTCTTCGATCTCCTGTTGAGTTTGTAGGTGTTCAGAATGGTTTGATCCCTATCCAGCTGAATTCCTGAGAGGAGACGAAATCCAGGTCTCCTACTCCT
>NW_027989662.1:0-201 GCF_054177405.1 Leptonychotes weddellii
GAGACAATGGACTCTGAAAAACAAACTGAGGGTTCTAGAGGGGAGGGGGGTGGGAGGATGGGTTAGCCTGGTGGTGGGTATTGAGGAGGGCACATTCTGCATGGAGCACTGGGTGTTATGCACAAACAATGAATCATGGAACACTTCATCTAAAACTAATGATGTAATGTATGGGGATTAACATAAGAATAAAAAAAAAAG
>NW_027989663.1:0-201 GCF_054177405.1 Leptonychotes weddellii
CCCCAGGGAGTGGTAGATGACTTCCACTAGGAGAAGTAGTAGGAAGTATGGATATAATGTGAGACTCAAGTCCGTGAATGAGGAGCAAGAAATTCACCACCTCATCTTCAGTCCCAACTGGTATGGGAGACAAATAGCTATTACCTGAGAATGCCATATGGAAATTGGGGTTTCAGGAGTGTCCCGGGTTTCAGTTAGCAC
>NW_027989664.1:0-201 GCF_054177405.1 Leptonychotes weddellii
TCTTTTTTTTTTTTTTAAAGATTTTATTTATTTATTTGACAGAGAGAGAGATAGCGAGAGCAGGAACAGAAGCAGGGGGAGTGGGAGAGGGAGAAGCAGGCTTCCCGTGGAGCAGGGAGCCCGATGTGGGACTCGATCCCAGGACCCTGGGACCATGACCTGAGCCGAAGGCAGACGCTTAACGACTGAGCCACCCAGGCG
>NW_027989665.1:0-201 GCF_054177405.1 Leptonychotes weddellii
GGTAACAGATGCAGCCAGGGACAGATCAGCTCTAGGAAATCCCGGGTAAGGGACCTGGGGGATGTCACACTGAGAATGATGTCCAAGGACAGACAAATTCAGAAGGCAGCAGGGTCTCAGGGCCAGTAGTGCCAGTCCTGGGGGCGGACTGGGTGATTTCGAAGGCTATGTGACCTGAGGAGAGATTGAATCCGTGGAGGG
>NW_027989666.1:0-201 GCF_054177405.1 Leptonychotes weddellii
AGGATACAAGTTCAACATACAAAAAACTGTTTTATTCCTAAATAGTTAGTTGAAGCCCCAAACTGGAAAATAAAGATTCAATTTGTGAAATAATCAAAATACATAATAATAAGGATGAATGATATTTACAAATCTTCCACTGAAAACTACAAAACATTGGAGACAAAATTTAAAAATAAATACATAAACCAAATACCATCA
>NW_027989667.1:0-1043 GCF_054177405.1 Leptonychotes weddellii
ATCATAATCACCCCAAGCCCATAGTTTACCTTAGGGTTCATTTTTTTTTTTTTTTTAAGATTCTATTTGAGAGCAAGCATTGGGTGGGGGGGGGGGAAGGGCAGAAGGAGAGGGAAAAGCAGGCTCCCCGCTGAGCAGGGAGCCTAATGTGGGGCTTGATCCCAGGATTCCAGGATCATGACCTGAGCTGAAGGCAGATGCTTAACGGACTGAGCCACCCAGGCGCCCCTAGGGTTCACTCTTGATGTTGTGCATTCTGTGGGTTTGGACAAAATTATAATGACATGAATCCATCATTATAAATATCACACAGTATTTTCACTGCCCTAAAAATTCTCTGTGCTCTGCCTGTTCATCTCTCCCCCTCCCCCACCCGACACCACCCCTTTTTACTGTCTCCATAGTTTTGCTTTTCCTAGAATGTCAAATGTCGGCATCATAAAGTGTGTAGCCTCTTCAGATTGGCTTCTCTCATTGAGTAATATGCACTTTAGTTTCCTCTGTGTCTTTTCATGGCTTGATAGCTCATTTCTTTTTAGCACAGTATAGTTAACATATGTGTTATATTAGTTTTAGGTGCACAATATAGCGATGCAACAAAAAAATACGAACGCTTCACAAATTTGCGTGTCATGCTTGTGTGGGGGCCATGCTAATCTTTTCTGTATCCTTACAGTTTTAGTATCTGTGTTTTCAAAGTGAGCATTAAATAGTCTCACATTTTCCAGGAAATAGAGACAGATATATAGTCTTTTATATTTATTTATTTATTTATTTATTTTTTATTTTTTTTTTTTAAAGATTTTATTTATTTATTTGAGACAGAGAGAATGAGAGAGACAGAGAGCACATGAGAGGGGGAAGGGTCAGAGGGAGAAGCAGGCTCCCTGCCGAGCAGGGAGCCCGATGCGGGACTCGATCCCGGGACTCCAGGATCATGACCTGAGCCGAAGGCAGTCGCCCAACCAACTGAGCCACCCAGGCGCCCTAGTCTTTTATATTTAATTACATATTTACCATTTCTAGTGTTCTTCCTTCCTTCC
>NW_027989668.1:0-201 GCF_054177405.1 Leptonychotes weddellii
AGCCACTCTGGAAAACAGTATGGAGGTTCCTCAAAAAGTTGAAAATAGAGCTACCATATGATCCAGCAATTGCACTACTGGGTATTTACCCCAAAGATACAAAAGTAGGGATCTGAAAGGGTACGTGCACCCCGATGTTTATAGCAGCAATGTCCACAATAGCCAAACTGTGGAAAGAGCCAAGATGTCCATCGACAGATG
>NW_027989669.1:0-201 GCF_054177405.1 Leptonychotes weddellii
CTTAAGAGCCATCTCCTATTCATTCTAATGTCAGGCAGCAAATGCTTGGAATACTAAATAACTGTTTTCATTTCCATATGGCAAGGATGGCAGTCTTTTTACTTCTCCTGCTTGCCTATGATGCAAGAAAAAGCAAGTTGTTAATTAGAAGATGTTTGTGCATAGTTAAGAATGTATGATTATGTGTCGTCATCCTTATCA
>NW_027989671.1:0-201 GCF_054177405.1 Leptonychotes weddellii
ACTGAAAGAAAACCATGAAACAGTGAGAATTCTGTAAGTTTCTGTATTTTCCTTTTGGTGTGCACGTTTATGTGTAAATGTGTATCTGCCAGGAAGATTTCAATTTAGTTAATACTAAACCATGATAATTATGTAACTCCAGGTTTTTTATATATTTGCCATTCCCTTCCTTCCTATGAAAATTTTTAGGATAAATTTCTC
>NW_027989672.1:0-201 GCF_054177405.1 Leptonychotes weddellii
TAGGAAGTTCTTTATCTCTCTTTCTATTCTGAATGATAGCCTTGCTAGATAGAATATTCTTGGCTGCAGATCTTTCCCATTCAGCACTAAATATATCATGCCATTCAACAGGGAGAAGAATTTTAAGGCAGGCTAAGGAAGATATTGTAAACTGAATAATGGCCCCTAAAGATATCCAAATCCCAGTCCCTAGAACAAGGG
>NW_027989673.1:0-201 GCF_054177405.1 Leptonychotes weddellii
CCTCTTCTTTATCCATTCATCTGTCGATGGACATCTTGGCTCTTTCCACAGTTTGGCTATTGTGGACATTGCTGCTATAAACATCGGGGTGCATGTACCCCTTCAGATCCCTACATTTGTATCTTTGAGGTAAATACCCAGTAGTCCTGCAGTGTTCTTTTAAGCAGGGACACTTGATAAGCATTAAGAAGCCCTACCCAA
>NW_027989674.1:0-201 GCF_054177405.1 Leptonychotes weddellii
GGTTATTGCTGGATGGGGAGATTAAGGGTGACTTTTCTTTTAATAAGTTGTTTTGCATAATTTTTCTTAGAATAAAGAGGTGGTACATTTGTATTCAGAAAGAGAAATAATTTAAGAAAGTAAAATTAATACATGTTTTAAAAATCACACTATTTTCTATAGTGGATAAAGTGAACAAAATAGTCAATTTTGTGGCATGGC
>NW_027989675.1:0-201 GCF_054177405.1 Leptonychotes weddellii
GCGCCTGGGTGGCTCAGTCGTTAAGCGTCTGCCTTCGGCTCAGGTCATGATCCCAGGGTCCTGGGATCGAGTCCCACATCGGGCTTCCCGCTCTGCGGGAAGCCTGCTTCTCCCTCTCCCACTCCCCCTGCTTGTGTTCCTGCTCTCGCTATGTCTCTCTCTGTTAAATAAATAAAATCTTTAAAAAAAAAAAAAAAAAGA
>NW_027989676.1:0-201 GCF_054177405.1 Leptonychotes weddellii
TTTTTTTTTTTTTTTAAAGATTTTATTTATTTATTTGAGAGAGAGAGAATGAGAGACAGAGAGCATGAGAGAGAGGAGGGTCAGAGGGAGAAGCAGACTCCCTGCCGAGCAGGGAGCCCGATGCGGGACTCGATCCTGGGACTCCAGGATCATGACCTGAGCCGAAGGCAGTCGCTTAACCAACTGAGCCACCCAGGCGCC
>NW_027989677.1:0-201 GCF_054177405.1 Leptonychotes weddellii
TTTTTTTTTTTTTTAAAGATTTTATTTATTTATTTGAGACAGAGAGAATGAGAGACAGAGAGCATGAGAGGGAGGAGGGTCAGAGGGAGAAGCAGACTCCCCGCCGAGCAGGGAGCCCGATGCGGGACTCGATCCCGGGACTCCAGGATCATGACCTGAGCCGAAGGCAGTCGCTCAACCAACTGAGCCACCCAGGCGCCC
>NW_027989678.1:0-1043 GCF_054177405.1 Leptonychotes weddellii
TAAAGAATCATGGTAAAAAAGCCATGAATTCTATGTGCAGTATTCCCCTAGCGCTGGAGTTCTGCTGTTCTCATTGATCGGTAAACTTGGTCTTGGCTGGCTGTTCTCGCTGATCTTCTGGGGGAGGGGCCTGTTGCCATGGTTCCCAAATGTCTTTGCCGGAGGCAGAATTGCCCCGCCCTTGCCCCCTCCCGGCTAAGTAATCTGCTCAGGTTTGCTCTCGGGAGCTTTTGTTCCCTGCAAGCTTTCCGTACAGCTTTGGAGGCGGAGAGTGAAAATGGCGGCCTCCCAATCTCTGCCCTGGAGGAGCTGAGAACTCAGGGCCCCGCTCCTCAGTGAGCCTGCAGAGAAAAGCAGTCAGTCACTCCCGGCTCCCCGGTCTCCGGCCGCACTCCGTGCTTACCCGGCCTGTGACCGTGCGTTTCTATCTCTGGCACCCGACCCCGGGTGGAGTCTCCAAACCCAGCAGATCCCTGTGGTGCACTCCCGTGCCGCTCTTCCCAGGGGAGGAAAGTGAGTCTCCCTGGATCTGCCACTTGTTGGGTCTCTGCTGGAGGAGCAGTGGCCCAACTGTGCCGCGGATCACGGTTCATGACAACCCCGACCTGAGAGCCTGCGCCTGGGCTCCGCCTCTGCAGCCGGCTTCCCTGCTCCGATACCTGGGAGCTCTGCCGCACTCAGGCACCCCGGGTCTTTCTGTGACCCCGAGGGTCCTGAGACCACACTGTCCCATGAGGGTTCCACCCCTCGCTTAGCCACCGGAGTGACGTCCCTCAGCGGAGCAGACTTTTAAAAGTTCCGATTTTGTGCTCCGCGGTTCTATCACTTGCCAGAAGCGTCCGACGGAGGCCCCTCCCCCGCCGTCTATCCTCCTGAATATCGCCTCGGATTCACTTCTCCGCACGTCCTACCTTCCAGAAAGTGGTCGCTTTTCTGTTCAGAGAGTTGTTGCTATTCTTTTCTTCGATCTCCTGTTGAGTTTGTAGGTGTTCAGAATGGTTTGATCCCTATCCAGCTGAATTCCTGAGAGGAGACGAAATCCA
>NW_027989679.1:0-201 GCF_054177405.1 Leptonychotes weddellii
CCTTTTTTTTTTTTTTAAAGATTTTATTTATTTATTTGAGAGAGAGAGAATGAGAGAGAGCGAGTACATGAGAGGGGGGGAGGGTCAGAGGGAGAAGCAGACTCCCTGCCGAGCAGGGAGCCCGATGCGGGACTCGATCCCGGGACTCCAGGATCATGACCTGAGCCGAAGGCAGTCGCTTAACCAACTGAGCCACCCAGG
>NW_027989680.1:0-201 GCF_054177405.1 Leptonychotes weddellii
TATTTTTTTAAAGATTTTATTTATTTATTTGACAGAGAGAGACACAGCGAGAGAGGGAACACAAGCAGGGGGAGTGGGAGAGGGAGAAGCAGGCTCCCCGCAGAGCAGGGAGCCCGATGCGGGACTCGATCCCAGGACCCTGGGATCATGACCTGAGCCGAAGGCAGTCGCTTAACCAACTGAGCCACCCAGGCGCCCAAG
>NW_027989681.1:0-201 GCF_054177405.1 Leptonychotes weddellii
AAACTTGGAATTTACTAATTGAATGTCTTCCCTCCTGGGAGGAAAAACTCAGCAGAACCTTGGGAAGAGTACATGGTGATGATTCCATTAGTCCTTTCTCCTAAGGGACCTACAGCCATTTATTCTCTGCTAGAGCCCATTATCACCCTCGGGTGCATGGCACACAGCCATTGATTTGGTGGAGGCTTTTCTACAGCTTAA
>NW_027989682.1:0-201 GCF_054177405.1 Leptonychotes weddellii
GATTCTGAACTCTAGATCTGACATCGTACTAATGTCCGTATTGAGTAGGTCCCTGGCAGTCGGTACTACCTCTTGTTCTTTTTGTTGAGGTGATTTTTTCCGTCTTGTCATTTTGTGCAGAGGAGAATAGATTAATGAGAGAACAAAATGCTAGCAGAGTAACCACGTCCCCAGAAAATATACTCTAAACAAATCAGAAAA
>NW_027989683.1:0-201 GCF_054177405.1 Leptonychotes weddellii
GCCTGGTGATGGGTATTAAAGAGGGCATGTTCTGCATGGAGCACTGGGTGTTATACGCAAACAATGAATCATGGAACACTACATCAAAAACTAATGATGTAATGTATGGTGATTAACATCACATAATAATATAAATAAATAAATAAATAAAAAGGTTCATTAAAAAAAGACTATCAGCTCCTCCCCCTGTTCTCCCCTGCG
>NW_027989684.1:0-201 GCF_054177405.1 Leptonychotes weddellii
ATGGGTTAGCCTGGTGATGGGTATTAAAGAGGGCACGTACTGCATGGAGCACTGGGTGTTATACGCAAACAATGAATCATGGAACACTACATCAAAAACTAATGATGTATGGTGATTAACATAACACAAAAAAATAAATATGACATAATTCTCTTAATAGAAAAAAAATAAAAATAAAAACATGTCATAGACTAAGGGGCT
>NW_027989685.1:0-201 GCF_054177405.1 Leptonychotes weddellii
TTTTTTTTTTTTAAAGATTTTATTTATTTATTTGACAGAGAGAGACACAGCGAGAGAGGGAACACAAGCAGGGGGAGTGGGAGAGGGAGAAGCAGGCTCCCCTCAGAGCAGGGAGCCCGATGCGGGACTCGATCCCAGGACCCTGGGATCATGACCTGAGCTGAAGGCAGTCGCTTAACCAACTGAGCCACCCAGGCGCCC
>NW_027989686.1:0-201 GCF_054177405.1 Leptonychotes weddellii
CCGAGCAGGGAGCCCGATGCGGGACTCGATCCCGGGACTCCAGCATCATGACCTGAGCCGAAGGCAGTCGCTTAACCAACTGAGCCACCCAGGTGCCCCTAAATAAATAAAATCTTAAAAAAAAAAAAAGAAATGATATTAGAGAAAAATGCCAGCATCTTGAAAGAAGGATTCTATAAAACTTTTCATACTATTTTTTTA
>NW_027989687.1:0-201 GCF_054177405.1 Leptonychotes weddellii
GGTGCCTGGGTGGCTCAGTCGTTAAGCGTCTGCCTTCGGCTCAGGTCATGATCCCAGGGTCCTGGGATCGAGTCCCACATCGGGCTCTCTGCTCGGCAGGAAGCCTGCTTCTCCCTCTCCCACTCCCCCTGCTTGTGTTCCTGCTCTCGCTATCTCTCTCTCTGTCAAATAAATAAATAAAATCTTTAAAAAAAAAAAAAG
>NW_027989688.1:0-201 GCF_054177405.1 Leptonychotes weddellii
CCATGGTTTGTGGTCTGGGTCATTTCCAGAAGGGCACAGAGAAAGACATCTTTATTTTTATTTTTTTATTTTTTAGATTTTTTTTTTATTATGTTAATCACCATACATTACATCATTAGTTTTAGATGTAGTGTTCCATGATTCATTGTTTGCATATAACACCCAGTGCTCCATGCAGAACGTGCCCTCTTTAATACCCCT
>NW_027989689.1:0-1043 GCF_054177405.1 Leptonychotes weddellii
ACAGAGAGCATGAGAGGGAGGAGGGTCAGAGGGAGAAGCAGACTCCCTGCTGAGCAGGGAGCCCGATGCAGGACTCGATCCCGGGACTCCAGGATCATGACCTGAGCCGAAGGCAGTCGCTTAACCAACTGAGCCACCCAGGTGCCCTTGCAGATGAGTTTTAATTATTTTGCGCTCTCTTCCTCCTTTGCATTCACATGGAAAAACAAAAAAAAGAGAGAGATAGAAAAAAACTCTTCCTAGATTAGTGGTTCTCAAACTCTCCAGCACATCAAAATTACCTGGAGGGCATGTTAACAGATGGCCAGGCCCCACCCCCAGGCATTCTGACATAAGTAAGTCTGGGGTGGGGCTGGATATTTGCATTTTTCGTAACTTACCAGGTGAGGCTGATGGTGCTTGTCCAGGTAGCACACTTTGAGAAACACTGCCCTAGATGAACCCTTTGTAATGTACTTGACAGAATCACAGCTGGAAGATGGGTGTCACTACAAATTAGTGAGCCCCAACTAAAATGGAAGCAGAACAGTAGCTGGAGAATCTACCAAGCTTCCTTTTTCAGTGTCCACAAAAAAATTCACCATCTTGCTTTTCCCCCTTCAGACTTGCCTCTTCTTTTAATTTTTTTTTTTTTAAGTTTTTTTTTTTTTTTTTTTTTAAGATTTTATTCATTTATTTGAGAGAGAGAGAATGAGAGACAGAGAGCATGAGAAGGAGGAAGGTCAGAGGGAGAAGCAGACTCCCCGCTGAGCAGGGAGCCCGATGCGGGACTCGATCCCGGGACTCCAGGATCATGGCCTGAGCGGAAGGCAGTCGCCTAACCAACTGAGCCACCCAGGCGCCCCAGACTTGCCTCTTCTTACAAGCACCTAAGTACATGCACTTGAGGCTGATGACTCACCTCATGCTTTCTTGAGAAAATAGAGGCCCTCCGGAAGAAGATTCTTGACATCTTATCACAAATCCACAAACCAGCTGGTGTCGGAAGCCCATTTTCTCCTTCATCCATCCTCTCTCCCGAAGGAAGTCAAAGATAAACCCTG
>NW_027989690.1:0-201 GCF_054177405.1 Leptonychotes weddellii
GGGGCGCCTGGGTGGCTCAGTTGGTTAAGCGACTGCCTTCGGCTCAGGTCATGATCCTGGAGTCCTGGGATCGAGTCCCGCATCGGGCTCCCTGCTCGGCAGGGAGTCTGCTTCTCCCTCTGACCCTCCCCCCTCTCATGTGCTCTCTCTCATTCTCTCTCTCTCAAATAAATAAATAAAATCTTTAAAAAAAAAAAAAAG
>NW_027989691.1:0-201 GCF_054177405.1 Leptonychotes weddellii
GTGGCCTGAGCCAGGAAGGAGGTGTTTACCATCTGTTGGCTTTCCTGTGCCTCGGGGTCAAATGGAGTGTATATCCTGTAGGCGTCACATAGTCTTTCGTAATAGTCCCCGGGGGACTCCCCTGGTTGTTGAGTGACTGAGGATACCTTAGTCATGTTCATGGGTTTCTTAGCTCTTGCCCGGATTCCCCGGAGGAGGGCC
>NW_027989692.1:0-201 GCF_054177405.1 Leptonychotes weddellii
ATTGACTATCCATGTACAGAGAGATGAAACTGGACCCTTACCTCACACCACATATAAACATTAACTCAAAATAAATTAAAGGCTTAAATGGAAGAGGTAAAACTATAAACTCTAGAAGAAATAAATGGGGATAAATCTTCATAAGCTTGGATCTAGCAATGCTTTTAGATCTGACACCAAAGCATAAGAAAGGAAAGAAAA
>NW_027989693.1:0-201 GCF_054177405.1 Leptonychotes weddellii
AAATTTTTTTTTTTTTAAAGATTTTATTTATTTATTTGAGAGAGAGTGAGAGAGAGAAAGAGCACAAGAGTGGGGAGCAGGAGAGGGAGAAGCAGACTCCCCGCCGAGCAGGGAGCCCGATGCGGGACTCGATCCCGGGACTCCAGGATCATGACCTGAGCCGAAGGCAGTCGCTTAACCAACTGAGCCACCCAGGCGCCC
>NW_027989694.1:0-201 GCF_054177405.1 Leptonychotes weddellii
ACCATGAGAGACAATGGACTCTGAAAAACAAACTGAGGGTTCTAGAGGGGAGGGGGGTGGGAGGATGGGTTAGCCTGGTGGTGGGTATTGAGGAGGGCACATTCTGCATGGAGCACTGGGTGTTATGCACAAACAATGAATCATGGAACACTTCATCTAAAACTAATGATGTAATGTATGGGGATTAACATAAGAATAAAA
>NW_027989695.1:0-201 GCF_054177405.1 Leptonychotes weddellii
TTTTTTTTTTTTTTTTAAAGATTTTATTTATTTATTTGAGACAGAGAGAATGAGAGAGAGAGCACATGAGAGGGGGGAGGGTCAGAGGGAGAAGCAGGCTCCCTGCCGAGCAGGGAGCCCGATGCGGGACTCGATCCAGGGACTCCAGGATCATGACCTGAGCCGAAGGCAGTCGCTTAACCAACTGAGCCACCCAGGCGC
>NW_027989696.1:0-201 GCF_054177405.1 Leptonychotes weddellii
CTTTTTTTTTTTTTTTAAAGATTTTATTTATTTATTTGAGAGAGAGAGAATGAGAGAGAACACATGAGAGGGGGGAGGGTCAGAGGGAGAAGCAGACTCCCCGCCGAGCAGGGAGCCCGATGCGGGACTCGATCCAGGGACTCCAGGATCATGACCTGAGCCGAAGGCAGTCGCCCAACCAACTGAGCCACCCAGGCGCCC
>NW_027989697.1:0-201 GCF_054177405.1 Leptonychotes weddellii
TGCTTCTCCCTCTCCCACTCCCCCTGCTTATGTTCCCTCTCTCACTGTATCTCTCTGTCAAATAAATAAAATCTAAAAAAAAAAAACAACCCAAAAAAACACAGAGAATTATCCTCAAATTCACTTTCTGGAACACTATTCAAATACTTCTGGGCAAACCTTTCTTTAGTACATTTCACAGAAGAATTTCATGGTCAAAAG
>NW_027989698.1:0-201 GCF_054177405.1 Leptonychotes weddellii
CCTGGGTGGCTCAGTCGTTAAGCGTCTGCCTTCGGCTCAGGTCATGATCCCAGGGTCCTGGGATCGAGTCCCACATCGGGCTCCCTGCTCCGCGGGAAGCCTGCTTCTCCCTCTCCCACTCCCCCTGCTTGTGTTCCTGCTCTCACTATGTCTCTCTCTGTCAAATAAATAAATAAAATCTTTAAAAAAAAAAAAAAAGAA
>NW_027989699.1:0-201 GCF_054177405.1 Leptonychotes weddellii
CCTGGGTGGCTCAGTTGGTTAAGCGACTGCTTTCGGCTCAGGTCATGATCCTGGAGTCCCTGGATCGAGTCCCGCATCGGGCTCCCTGCTCGGCAGGGAGCCTGCTTCTCCCTCTGACCCTCCCCCCTCTCATGTGCTCTCTCTCTCTCATTCTCTCTGTCTCAAATAAATAAATAAAATCTTAAAAAAAAAAAAAAAAAA
>NW_027989700.1:0-1043 GCF_054177405.1 Leptonychotes weddellii
GCGCCCCCCCCCCCCCCCGCAACCCCGGCCTGTTAGCCACGGTTGGATTTGAACCAGTGACCTAGAGGTGAGAGGCCGCTCATCACATTACCGCTGCCCCAGGCCATGGAGTTCACTTGCTGGCTGTTTCTTTAATGTAATTGCCAACAGCAAGATCAGCAGTGGGAATTCTCCCCAGTACGTAGATCCTAAGGTCTCAGAAATTCAGCATTTGCGAGCTCTTCTTTTTGCTTTGGAGTTTGGACCTATTAACGAGCCACATTGCTAGAGAAACTGCAGAGGGATAAAGGATGGTGTACGTTCGGCACTGTTCTCCTAGAGAAGGAGTAGGCTATCAGGTTATAACCATCTGATTTCCTGTCAGGCTGGTTGATGGCTCAAGTCACCAATGCCCATGTTAAAGGAAATATTCGAGAGCATTAATGATTTGCCGGTACCAAGAGATGCGATGAACAGTTTAAAAATACTGCCCCTCGATGGGAGAAAATGTATTTCTATTAAGGGACCAGAATTGTGCTACGCTTGTTGGAATTTTTGCTTGTGCACAGGAATTTAGCTCGAGGTCTATGTCTGTCACTAAAATTGACAACTGCCTGTGGCTCTGCACAATTGAAACGTAGATCTTAAATTTCACATCATTATCCAAATAAAATATATCTGCCAAGGGGGACTGGTATTACACAGTTAGAGAACTGTGATACCAGTTGTCTGATTAACATATTGAGAGGAATATAAGAATTTCTCACCTATTTTCCAGAGGGAGGCTGGCTGGGGAGCTCCTGTTAAATGGACTAATTGATCAGGTTCCCCGTGCGAAGTACAGAGATGCCCAGCAATAAGTCTGGCTGGTCGAGGCAGGGTTTTCCTGTGATATGTAGTATGTGTAACGGAAGAAAAAGGGACAGAGCACAAACCAGATCCTGAATCCTAGCTCCTAAAAGAGAAAGATGGGAAACCATTAGCTCCTGATGACCTGGTTCCTTGCCCTGGGGCCTCAGATTTACTCAGCATTGTTCAGAAGGAAGACACTCACCTGAACTTTC
>NW_027989701.1:0-201 GCF_054177405.1 Leptonychotes weddellii
TTTTTTTTTTTTTTTAAAGATTTTATTTATTTATTTGAGACAGAGAGAATGAGAGACAGAGAGCATGAGAGGGAGGAGGGTCAGAGGGAGAAGCAGACTCCCCGCCGAGCAGGGAGCCCGATGTGGGACTCGATCCCGGGACTCCAGGATCATGACCTGAGCCGAAGGCAGTCGCTTAACCAACTGAGCCACCCAGGCGCC
>NW_027989702.1:0-201 GCF_054177405.1 Leptonychotes weddellii
CCGGGTTATTAGAAAGGATGCAAGTGAACAGCCAGCTGAAGAGGTCCACGGGGCGAGGTCTGGGCAGGTGCCGAGCACAGGAGCTCCGAAGTGCGTGGCGCTCGGTGCGCCATCCCCGTGTGGACGTGTTCACCACCCGGAAACTCTCCACACCGCTCCACTTAGGAATTGTAGGGAGGTTCCGTTATGCAGGCGTGAGTG
>NW_027989703.1:0-201 GCF_054177405.1 Leptonychotes weddellii
TTTTGTATTGTTATGTTAATCACCATACATTACATCATTAGTTTTTTGGGGGTTTTTTTAAGATTTTATTTATTTATTTATTTAATTTATTTTTTTTTTTAAAGATTTTATTTTATTTTTATTTATTTATTTTTTTTTTTAAGATTTTATTTATTTATTTGACAGAGAGAGACACAGCGAGAGAGGGAACACAAGCAGGTG
>NW_027989704.1:0-201 GCF_054177405.1 Leptonychotes weddellii
GCCACCTGGGTGGCTCAGTCGTTAAGCGTCTGCCTTCGGCTCAGGTCATGATCCCAGGGTCCTGGGATCGAGCCCCGCATCGGGCTCCCTGCTCCGCGGGAAGCCTGCTTCTCCCTCTCCCACTCCCCCTGCTTGTGTTCCCTCTCTCGCTGTGTCTCTCTCTGTCAAATAAATAAATAAAATCTTTAAAAAAAAAAAAGA
>NW_027989705.1:0-201 GCF_054177405.1 Leptonychotes weddellii
CCATCCACGTCGTTGCAAATGGCAAGATCTCATTCCTTTTGATGGCTGCATAATATTCCATTGTATATATATACCACATCTTCTTTATCCAGTCATCTGTCGATGGACATCTTGGCTCTTTCCACAGTTTGGCTATTGTGGACATTGCTGCTATAAACATCGGGGTGCACGTACCCCTTCGGATCCCTACTTTTGTATCTT
>NW_027989706.1:0-201 GCF_054177405.1 Leptonychotes weddellii
TTTTTTCTTAACATATATTGCATTATTTGTTTCAGAGGTACAGATCTGAGATTCAACAGTCTTGCACAATTCACAGCGCTTACCAGAGCACATACCCTCCCCAGTGTCTATCACCCAGTCACCCCATCCCTCCCACCCCACCCCCCACTCCAGCAACCCTCAGTTTGTTTCCTGCGATTAAGAATTCCTCATATCAGTGAG
>NW_027989707.1:0-201 GCF_054177405.1 Leptonychotes weddellii
CCTGGGTGGCTCAGTCGTTAAGCGTCTGCCTTCGGCTCAGGTCATGATCCCAGGGTCCTGGGATCGAGTCCCACATCGGGCTCCCTGCTCGGCGGGAAGCCTGCTTCTCCCTCTCCCATTCCCCCTGCTTGTGTTCCTGCTCTCGCTCTCTCTCTCTCTGTCAAATAAATAAATAAAATCTTTAAAAAAAAAAAAAAAAAA
>NW_027989708.1:0-201 GCF_054177405.1 Leptonychotes weddellii
CCACTCTGGAAAACTGTATGGAGGTTCCTCAAAAAGTTGAAAATAGAGCTACCATATGATCCAGCAATTGCACTACTGGGTATTTACCCCAAAGATACAAAAGTAGGGATCCGAAGGGGTATGTGCACCCCGATGTTTATAGCAGCAATGTCCACAATAGCCAAACTGTGGAAAGAGCCAAGATGTCCATCGACAGATGAA